>NW_025224966.1:4344440-4388583 GCF_014066325.1 Apis laboriosa
TTTTTTTTTTTGAGATGGGGAGAAAAAAATTGGTGATCGACGATGTTGATAAATCGGGTAAAGCAAAAGTCGATGGTGGATGACTAAAATTCGAAAGATGTTTGACTTGATTCATTTAATTTTTCTTAAACATTGAGTTCGCTTAAAAGGATGGGAATAGATTCTTTTATTTTTTTTTTTGAGACGGGGAGAAAAAAATTGGTGATCGACGATGTTGATAAATCGGGTAAAGCAAAAGTGAATGGTGGATGACTAAAATTCGAAAGATGTCGTTTGACTTGATTCATTTAATTTCTCTTAAAGTTCGCTTAAGAGAATGGGAATAGATTTTTTTATTTTTTTTTTTTTTTGAGACGGGGAGAAAAAAATTGGTGATCGACGATGTTGATAAATCGGGTAAAGCAAAAGTGGATGGTGGATGACTAAAATTCGAAAGGTGTCGTTTGACTTGATTCGTTTAATTTCTCTTAAAGTTCGCTAAAGAGGATGGGAATAGATTTTTTTATTTTTTTTTTTTTTGAGACGGGGATAAAAAAATTGGTGATCGACGATGTTGATAAATCGGGTAAAGCAAAAGTGGATAGCGGATGACTGGTTTGCAATAAACGAATAACGAAAAACAAGCGGCTGGTACAACCTTTGTGTCTATAGCTTTGCCACGATCGTGGAATATATATTTACCCTCCACCTGCGGATTTACTCGTGCATACACGAAACAGCACTCACGCTGGAATCACATATCTCTTTTGTATCCTGCCCCCACCCTCCTCCGCAACCCCCGTATCATCCGTTAGTATCCATTCACGCTGTCCATATGGTATTTGTCAAATAATCAAGCAGCATGTCAACTTATACTTTGCATGTACACAATGTATCGTGTACAAACGTTATTTCGATACTTTGATGCTCAATACTTGCAGGGATAACGAAATTTGTACAGTGTATATTATTTAAAATAGAAAAGTATTTATATTAATTGTTATATGAATAACGAAAATTTATTTTTCGTTACTTTTGCTTTATGAAAGAACGTGATAAAATTAATTTTAGCGATCAACAATAGGTTTGAATCATTAGTTCTCCGTATAATGCTGTAAACGAATATATTTGATATCCTCGCGAATAGCATATTAATTAATGCTCAATGAGCCAACAATTTTGCATACGTACACAAATCTGATCTCTTGTTATCGTATCCATGCATTTTCAACTATGCAGGATTATAATATTATTCTTGTTTTGAATCATAATCTTCACAATCATTAGTGACGAGAATATAATAATATACAGTTTTTAATTTACATTAACGATAAATATATAAAATTATAATAATATATTAAGAATCCTTATATTAATCGTATAATCAATAATTATCAATATACAATATTTCCTATTTTCTATTTTCTAATTTTTCAAAGTCTTTATATTACATCCTACACGAAAAAACCAATTTTCAGATGATCACAGGTAAATATTTAACTTATGTTGATATAAAACTATAACAATATGATAACAATTTTTGTATTTTGAATATTAATCGTATAACCAATAAAATTTACCCAAGAAAATGCAAAACGATTCCTCTTAAAGATCAAAGTCCTTTCCAAAACATCCTTTCACGAAAAATCGATTCCCAGATCGATCACAGATGAACATTTACCTGATTCTCCCTTTAAATAAAGCGCGCCAATGAGGGAAAACGTTGAAACACAGATGACGAGAACATCTGGATTATCCTCGAAAACAACGGCCGCTTTTCCTTCCTTTTCGTGAAACGTGAAAAGATCAAGAGGATCCATCCTCTCCAAAGGCGCTGTGTGTGCGTAACGATCCCGGTGTAAACACGACGCTCGTATTCAGGGACAATAAATAATTTCTCGTTGCGAGAAGCAGCGTTCTTTTCCACGCCGCGTTGATGTTATCTCGGTCGAGAGGGAAATTAGCTTGGCGCGGTGACGAGCGCATGTTCAAAATCCCACGGCAAACGAGCAACGATAACAGAAGCCTTGGCAAAAATGGAGAGGGTGAAATTTTTACGCGACTTTTTCCCTATATACCTCCCCGCTAATTTCGTTAACCGTGTAACCGTCGTCCGTTTTTCAATTAAGCCGTATAGAGATATTATCCCTCTACGGGACGTTTAATGCTTTTATCGTGCGGCGCGTTTCCCACACTTTCCACACTTTGCGAAGATGTATATAACGACTAAGGTTTAATTTTTTCGTTGTTGTGCTTAACACGATTAATCGTTTCTAACTGTATGTGAATCATATCAATTGTAACCAATCGATCTGAAATAGAAAATGGAGGATATTACTTTATTGGAACTATATTACTTAATTGGAAGATATTATTTTTATTAGATAGGTTGAATTGGATCGAATCAGTGTATGCATGAATGAAGTATTGTTACGGTACCAGGTAATCGTTATACGTATTGTAAAAAAAATGTACTCGATCCAATTTACAAATGAATACTGTTACTGTTTATGGTAACCGCGAAATGGCTCCATTTACTTTCACTTGTGAATGTGTGTGTGTGTGTGTGTTTTATTCACGGTACCAACACGGTGAAACACGGATATTTTTCTTCAAATTTAGATTGCATAAAAAATTCGATTACGAAAGTAACGATTTATATTAATATTTTTGAATATATTTGTATTAAAGTTGTATAAATATTTATTTGTAGATAAATTGTATATCACGCGCAACGCATAAAATTTAAAGAAATTTAAGAAATATTCGCGTTACGCCAACACAATTTTCCAGCACATCTCCTTTAAAGCGGTAACTTACAATTTACGCGCACCAAACACTCCGCTCTCTCCATTCAACCGTACTCCTCTCGCGCACATATACCTAACGTAATCATTGAATTACACGTGTGCACCTGTTCTCCCGAGAGTGCTCTAAATCTCGTTGAGTTTTTCCTTTTTCCATCAAAAGACGTCCCAAATCCAACAAGATCCTCGTTACATCTAATTCCATCTTCAAACTTTCACGAATAATGTAATTAATAGAATGCAAGTTGAATGAATGAAATGATAGAATGCAAATGAATGAAGGTTCCATCATATTAGAAATAAAGTTTTTAGGAATTTTGTAATCTATTCGTAATGCAATATTCCTTGCAAATTATTCCACCAAAAAATTATCGAAGCCGAGAACGTGGACGAACGAGGCGATAGACGTTGTTCAGGGGCCGTGGCGAGATTTTTTCCTCGTACATCCAATTTGGTTAGTCGGCCATCCCTGTGCCAAGAACTCCGCCGATGCAGGGGAGTGTGAAACGCGACTAGCGAGGGCGAGGAAGGGGTGTTTTTTTCTCTTCTTTTTTTTTTTTTTCCTTTTTTCTTTCAAGAAAAAACGAAAACTCGTGCATTAGCTTGAGTGCAGGCCTCGACCTTGTCTACGACTGTTTATCTTGCTACTTGGCGTCGATGGGATCCGACGTGGCGCGTACACGTACATAAACAGCATGTAACGCGATACACACGAGGAGAGGACACGCGTAAAAGGGTGTTTATGGCGAAAGTTGTGAGCTGTACACATTGGATGTACGCCATGCTACCCTTCCGCCATGTCACCGTCAACTATCCTCTTTGAATTAGGGGCGCGTCGAATTAAAAATTTCTGTTTGCACCTGTCTCGTTACTCCAAGATTTCGTCTTCTCTCCTTTCTTCCTTTCTGAAGGATAATCTGATAACGAGTCGATGTCCTCGATCATAAACTACGTCTACTTGTGTAATTCATTGATATGTTGTGAAATCATGGTGAATATTTTTATTCTGTGAAAAAAATAAATTTTTTTTTTTTTTGTACAGGCATCGAGTATTTTGGATGTTTCGTTGAATGTTTTGCTTTAAATTTAATATTTTTATCAATTTTAATTATTTTTCTTTTATTATTGCGATTAATGACGCGTTAAATCAATTGTTCGATGTGAAATCATGGGGAAAAAATATAGGAAAAGAGTTTTTCGTTTGTTTAAATTTTCTTTTTTTGTATAGGCATTGAATTTTGGGTATTTCGTTGTATGTTTTGCATCAAATTTAACCCTTTTGTCTCATCAATTTTAATTATCCTTCTTTTATCATTATTATATTAAATCAATTTGATAAATGAAATTGAATACAGAATCGATTGTTCGAATCTTTATTCCTTACGATATCCATTTCGAAGTTATATGTCACGACGATTAATGGCCCTGGCCAATGACAGTAGGGTAAATTCAATTAAGGAAATGGCTGTTCGCGATATGCAAATGCGCGTATCAAGTTTTATGGTGGAAAAATGTCGCCACAATGGGGCCGCGTGCATCCGTATACGTAGCATTACGCATGGTATTATACCTCAATATCTGATTATAATTTTTTTTTGCATCCGCATTTCAGTTCATTAGCGTGTTAAAACAGTAGAAAACTACTGCGATGCGAAATCTGATACGAAATCTGATGATATCTATTCTCAATTTGTACCCCCGCAACGCGAAGAAAAACTTACGTTTTCCGTTTTGAAAAATAAAAGAATGCGTAACAAGATATGATATCCACGGATTGTTAGAAAGCAGTGTACTTGTTGAATATACGTACGTAATTCCTTTCTTCGAATCACATGCTGGCACGCTCCTTTTCCGTGGTTAATATCGCGAAAGAGATACGATTAGTTTCAGTTTGCGTGGATCAGCCTGTACAATTGCGAAACAGCAGATATATAAACAGCAATAGAGGGAACTGTTCGCGAATCTCATAAGAGTTTCTCTCACGGAGACATCAAAAGGTTCCACGATGAATACCGGTTTCAATGGTGGTCGTGATTCAGTTTGTTTTCTGCCCGCGTTCCCTTTATTTTTTAGGTTGAAGACAAACAATATTCACCGGGGGTCAGAGAAAGATATAAACTTGATAAAGCGATATCTCTTGAGACGTGATTAAAAGAAATATGATCTCTAGATATCATAATATTGATAACGCGATGGCAAGCAAAGAAAATTTATCAATAATCATTACACAGTTATATAAACATTATTCCATCCACGTGTGTTAACACGTATGCAATTTATATATATATATAATTTGATTTAGTCGGTTAATTAGAGTTTAGTTAATTTGTTATTAACATGTATGCAAGTTTTACCATTATTTCGTTACCAAAAACCTTGTTATCTCTCGCCAAAATTACATCAGACTGTTAATTAATAATGTGGGTCACGAATTTCACACGGAATTTAAAAATAACATCCAAGTAGAAACTCGGCATATTCCATTTGATCTTTGTATTCGATCTAACAAAGAAAAAGAAAAAAAAAAAAAAAAAANAAAAAAAAAAAAAAAGGAAAAGAAGAATCATAAAAATTATCCTCCTCTCCGCGCTCTACTCTGATGTCTACGCAAATTATTTTTCTGACACGGTTACATATCGTTTAATACAATTTGTTGAAAAGCCACGGGGACAGGCTGTCTTAATCACTCGCCCTCCACCGATTTCCTTTCATTTTTGTTCCCGACGTACGCCCTTTTGTCGGGTACGGCATTGCTCTCGGACAATGCATTTTCCAAATACGTACCACGTGATCACGTTGGCCGAAGCCAGACGAGGCGGCCTGCACGCGGCCGAGAAACAATCGGCAAACGTTCCCGGGTTCGACGAACGAAACCTGTCAAATACAAAATCGATTAGCGAGCTAACTCGATGGAAAAAGTGAAAATATAAGTTTCATGAAGAATATTCAAATACCGCCCTGTTTCAATATTTTTCTACCGATCTCTGGATTGATATTTCATCGAATAATATTATCGGACGAAATATAAGTTGCAGCGATGTCGTGAATACCTGTGTTATTTTTTCGTGAAGTATAAATTCTCCTCCTCCTGTCGCTCTTTGTCGAAAATAATGCATCGATAATTTGATATTATTTCTTAATTACCTTTTATATGTTTCCTCGCCCGCGATTCGTTGATTCGTTTAATTTCTCGTTTTAAAATTAATGTTATCTCGTGTAATATTTCGATATATCAGTTTCAGGGCAAGGTATACGATACCACGGGCCAAGATACACTTGTTTCAATATTGCTCTTTCCGTTGTAGCACGAGTATCGATATAATAGTTTCGTAACGACGAGAACTTTGTGAACTTTAACGTGCTTTACAACTTTAACCTAAACTCGATTCGAAGAAATAATGTACGTATTTATCAGTATTTATCATATCGTTACAAAGATATATACACGATAAAATAGCGAAATTTTTTAAAAATTTATATTAAAAGAATTTATATCCTGCGCTCCTTTTTTTACATCTTGCTCGACTCATCTCAAGTTCTCTCGCTCGTAGCTAATTCTCCACCATTTTTAATTGTATTTTTACTTAATTCTCATAAACATACATATATATTTCTAAATAGGTTTTTAAAATGAATTTGCACAGAACAGATATTTCTTCCTTGCTGCATTTCTGTGCTACGTTGTTTCTTCATCTTCATGTTAGTGGTGAAATTACAAGAATTGCAAACAATTTGAAAAGTTGAAAGAAGTAACGAAAAAAATAAAAAATTGATCTTAATATATTAGTGCAAATATGACACGAAAATCATTGTGGCAAAAACGATTGATTTCTCGCATAGTTGGTCTGTTCCCTAACTGCTTAGACACCGTTAAGAGGCGTCCCTTCTACTCAAGGATTAACAACTTGCCGGAAGTTTGCACGAACTCGTAACTATGCGCGGTGTTAAGGAAATTTTAAAGGGAAGTGGCACGTACAATTGCTATTGTCCCTCAAATTTGTCGGACACCCAACTTTTCTTTAAATTAACGCAATTCTCGGCAATTGTGTCGCCCAACGCGAAAACAAAAACTTGGAATCTTCTTTAAATCTCGTTTCTTCGATTTCTCGAAGACACGGCATTTTTTCATCCGAGTGCTTTTATTACTCGCAATTTTGAAAAATTAAAATTTTGTCTAATCAACTTCCCCCGTTACACAAGGTATCAATTCGTAGGATAATTAATTCAAAAATAACGCGTATGGAATAATTAGTAATTTTCATGGTAGACATGTCCCATTTCGAAGCATAAACAATATCGATTGTACAGTCGATATTACGATGCATGATAATAATCGTAATACGAAGGTTAAACCAATCGATTTTATGGTTTAATTAATACTCAAATCGATTATTGTTCCCGTAATGGCCGTTATAAGGACCGACCGCCATTCCTCTCGAATTATAACGAATATGTCGATTAATTAACCAACTGAATGAATTATATCCAGTTCTCATAACGAATTTTCCATACAAATGATTTTATCATTTCATCCCCCTCTAAATATCCTGTTTAACATTTTTCAAAATATTTTGAAATATTTTAAATTCCATTTTAATTCCATCCTTTTGATTAAACGAAGTTTTGAGAAACTATTGCATATATATATATTTTTTATTTCTCAAAATATATCGAATTATTATTTCAAACGCAATATTTTAAACCCGTTCTTCAACTTTCAATCAAACTTTTAATTGGAAATTTCATCAAATTTTTCGTTTGGAAGGGATAAAATAGAAAATTTGAACCGAAAGAAAAACATTATGCACAATGGAGACGCAATCGAAAATGCAAGAATGTCGTCTCTCGCGATCAATGTTCGCCCAGGGCCACGTTTATCGATTCTCGCGCAACACACATTGCACACACATTATGCAAATATAGGCGTACATAATAATTCACTGTTTATTGAAACACGAGAGGCAGAGGTAAGGGAGGATTTCCTGATTCCATTCAGAACACTTACGGTTACGTAGCCACGTAGAGCCACGTAAAATTAGATTCAGGCCAGAAATTGGGCGAGTTATTAAGTGGATTAACGAAATTACATAGAATCTATTTCTATGTCTTCCAATTAATAACGATAATTGGTGTCGCGTTCCTAACAACGCTCGTCGATCGTTAGGATCAGTAAACAATCGTTGTCGAATTGTTACCTCTGTTATTTCTGTAATAGTGAATGCTAATTTGTAGCTTCGTTCGTAATTTCGTAGCATTTGAATCGTTTTAATACTAGAACATTTTATCACGATAAAAATATTGTACACGAATGATCGAAATTGTATAAAAATATTGGTAAATAAAATAAGATAGATTGAAATTAAAATTAATTTTTTCTAAAAGATATATTATAACGAATCGTCTGTTTTTAACGATTAATTTAAGAATTACGAAAAATCGAGAATTGATGATCGATCACATTGACAATTCGATAATCCCAATGTTAATTTTAATTTTAATTTCATATTTATATTGACACAGCAATTAAATGGAATAATATATCGTCTAAATATTTTACAATTTTGCCCGATTGTCTCATTAAATGGAAATAAATTGATACAATTTATTCAACTTTCATTCATAATACATAATACGCGGTAATGAAATTCATTTAATTAATTTAATTTCCGCTCACTCGTATTATTATTATTATTATTACTTATGGAAACGAAACATAATTATTAAGCGTAAATTAAAACGAAGAAATATATTAAAAATCGGTTACAAGACAATTAATCATTTCGTTGAAAAACAAAATTTTACAAAATTACAAGAATTGTTTGTCCATGAGAGAGAGAGAGAGAGAGAGAGAAATAAATAAAAATAAAACCGAATTCTTCACAACGAAAGAAACAGAGGAGTATAAAACGTAATTGAATGCGTATTCCTGGGTGGGCAAGACCGATCAAGGGAAGGACGAAGGATTTTTTTTCTTAGAGCTCGTTAAAAAGTTCCACGGCGGAAATGGACCGCGGCGAGCCACTATGGAATTCCGGGGTATCCAGAAATCCCGAAGGAATCCCATTGCTCCCTTTACGCGAGTTTGCTGCATCGACACCTCTTTTAGAAGATGGTAATGGAAGGCGACCGCCATTTTTTCTCTTTTCCTTCCTCTTCTTTCTCTCTCTTTTTTCTTTTTTCTTTTCTTTTCTTTTTTTTTTTTCTCACCTTCGACCTCTTTAATAAGAAAATATTCTTATCTCTGCATACATTCGAACTTTTTAGGAACAATTACACGGATCGTTAAGTTCTGACTACCACCCCCCCCCCGCCCTCTTCCTTCCTCTTCTTCTTTCCTGTCACTCTTAAATGTAAGAAAGATTTATCACTCGTTGTTGAACGTGAAGGTAGCGAGGAAATAAGGTAAGGGGAAAAAATGGAAGGTTGCAAATTTTTCAGTTATATAATTCTCAGAATTTAAAATATACACAATTGCATTTATTTTTGATCGAAATTTTTTATAATCGATCATTTTTTGAAATCGATAACATATAAGTAAGTTCAAGTAAAAAAAATATCAATTATAAGTATCTTCGAGATTGTCAATTACCGTAGAAATAGTGTTTAAAGACGGAAAGAAGAAGAAGAAGGTGTACAACCACATTTTTTTACATTACATTTTCTTAATGAAATATAAAAAAAATAAAGGATAGAATTATTCCGAATAATCAGATTCGAAATTAGGCCGAAAAGATGAGAAATCCGGAAGAATCAATTTCGTTGCCTCCACAAGTGGGCGATTGCCGCGTTGTCGCGTTGGAAATACGAAAGAAAATAAGGAAGGAAATGATGGATGCGGAGGAACAAATATGGACTCTTACGAGAGGAGAACCACGATCTGTGTATTCACTTGAAGCGGTGACTGTACGTGCGGAAGATATAAACGATGCCACAGAGCAGAGACCATCAATAACTTCTCCTTCATCTGTTCCCAGCCTTTTCCCTTTGTACAGGAAGTACCGTCTCCGCCTAGGTAAACCGTTGTCCTTAGTTCTCGTATTTTACAACGCTCGAGCCATACCACGCTTTTTGAACCGTGCCTCGTCCTTCTACGCCCTTATCGTCCTCCTGCATTCGAGATCACGCGTGGAATTTTGATGAACCACCGTTGATACTCATTATGCGAAAGTAGTTATCGATAAAAAAGAAGAAAAAAAGAAAGAAAAGGAAAAAAAAAAAAAAGGGTGTCTGTCTGTCTGTCTGTCTGTCTGTCTGTCTGTCTGTCGAATCTCTCCTGTGCTCAGTTGCACAGGGAAATAGAAGTTGAAGTTGAAGTAACGAGTGATTTTCGCGAAATTTAATCGTACTTAACTGGAACGAGATAAATATTGCGCGATTATTTCGTCGAAAAAGAAAAAAAAGCAATGGTTAATCTTCGTCGAATGTACTTAATTAAAAATGTTTTAATAGTAATAATCAAACGATGTTGGTTGGTTAAAATTGTTTCGGTTTTGAAAGGGTTTGAGCTTTGTACGTAACGATGCAAAGTTTATACGCAGCAGTTTCACAATACGTGTTCCCTTCCTTTATGCCACTACGTCATTAAATTCCAGGAACTCATTACATCGTACTTCACAGTTTACAATTTCGCTCAAAACGTGTTTCCCTCCACGAATTAAGAATTCGTGTATCTACGTACAAATGTATGCAACTTTTCGGGAAAAAAACGGATATTCGTGCGACAAACAAATCAAAAAAATTCGTTCGATTTTTAAAAACTTCAAATATATTTGAATATTTCCATATCTCCATCCGAACGTCCGTTTCTTAGCTACACGTTTCCACCGCTTTCCATAATCCACCATCGACGCACCGTCGATAAAGAAACACACAAAAATCGAATAGTGCCCTTATACGTTCGTCTTCTATGAAAATCATTTCTACGTCTCTCACGTAGAGGTTC
The DNA here is from genome assembly GCF_014066325.1 of Apis laboriosa. NCBI lineage: Eukaryota > Metazoa > Arthropoda > Insecta > Hymenoptera > Apidae > Apis > Apis laboriosa. Next base: position 4,355,169 of record NW_025224966.1, read on the forward strand.
GCCGCGCCATCGTGAAAACATGAAAAATTCAAGGAGAGAGAAAGAGAGAGAGAGAGAGAGAGAGAGAGAGAGAGAGAGCGAGAAAGCGTTTGGGTCCCTGAAAATTTGTTCCACCGCGACGTTCCTCTCTTCAATTATTTTTTCCTTGGTCGGTCTCTGGTGGACGCGGCGCGGCGTGGACGGAAAGAAAGGGAGGTCGTTGGAAAATCGATGAAAATGGTGGCCGATCGTCCAATAACGGCGGCTCGAACGAGTTATTTACGGTGCACGGTACGTGTATAGTCGCGGGTACACAAATATTTTCCAGGGGTTTGGGGTATCCCTCGATATAAAAATATTTTATGTCGCCGCGTGGATCCATGATGCGGATGCGCCAGCTTATAAACATTATGCATACCGAAGCGCACACGTACACGTAGCATACTGTGGGGGCAGGCTGTATAAAGCATACGTGACCTCACGTCCCTCGTAAGGTTCCAGGTGAGAATACGTATGCTGGTGTAATCATAATTTTTCGACGGAGGAATTCGTCGAAATATAACACGTTCTCTTTCACGCTCGTGGAACGACATTCGGAAAAAGGAATACAGAATGTTTACGCTCGATTTAACTAACGCTGTGATCGAAAAATAAGCTTTCTTTCTTTTTTATGAATTTTTATGAATTATGATATCTACGTATATCTATGCTTGATTTAATGAACGTCTATATGTGAAGGAATAGGAATGGGAAAGGTGGGATTTGGATGGAAACGGTGTTCAATTGATCGAAGGAGATTTTACGAGAAATTGTTGTATTTGAAACGATACTCGATTTGTTCGTCTCATACGGATATGAGATGTATCGAATAAGAAGTAATTTAATTTTTGTATTTTTCTGAGTGAGAAAAAGTATTGTGGAAACATGTAAATGTTAAGTTATTAAATATAAAGCACAAAGTATACAAAGACAAGGAAGAAGTAATAATAAGAAGGAAGATTGCAAACACAGCCAGTAAACAGGCACAACGGTAAAATATTCCAGACGAAAGAAATGGCGCTTTGAAGATATAAGGTATGCACAGTATAATGAAACCTGACTGATCTCGAGATGTTATTCATGCTTCGAATAATTCCTCGAAAATATACAAATTTATTAATATTGTTCAACAATTATGTATAAATAACATATATTTGCTGGAAAAGAAACTGAATATAATTGAAAATTTTTATTTATTAAATTATAAAGCACAGAAAAAACTATTAATATATATATTATATATTATTAATATTATTAATTTATAATTACCAAGATGGTTTGATAACGATTGTAATTGGAAATCCATGGCTGATTGTCGAATGATTCGCGGTTTAAGTCGAACAATATCTCGAAATCGCTTGAAAGTTCGAAAGCAGACTTCGCGCGGCAGAAACGACCAACTTTCCGGCGGATTTTTCTGCGAACGGGAAGTACGGCTTGTGAGCCATTAAAAGTTCCATGTTGCTGAACGAATTCGATGAACGAAACTTCATCTCGGGTTCGAAAAGGACCGAAGTGGCCAATAATTATGATTTATTTCCTTTTAGTCGTGACGTGCTGCCGTGTTAATCGAGACAACGCTACGATAATGCTTCGCTTCCGCGGTTGAATTAATTATCGAACTATTTCTGAGAACAAGAAACGATCGAATCATAAGTTTTTATGATGAAGCGCGAAAAAATGTTAGCTCTCGATGCTTGAACAATTTGTTTGTATTGATATTTGATATTTATTTTGTGTACTGTATTTTGTAAAAATGTGATTTAAAATAAAATATCAAAAAAAATGTATTAAAATATCATCAGCATGATGATAAAGGCAATATATAATTACGTATAAGATTGATAAAATTAGATACATTTTGAAAATATTTATTAAGTATTTTTTTTTCTAGAAAAAAATATGAAATTAGATTTTCTAATAAAAAAATTATTGTTTATATTTTACGTGATCAAATTTAAGGTTATGCGCCAGAAGTGATTGGTAAGAAATGGCGTACTCTGTCGACAGTTATTGAAACTAAGTGTTATAAGATGTAATGTCTTACGCACGTCGGTACTATAGGCAATCATTTTCTTAAATTAAATTATTTAATCAAATATAAATTTTTCTAATCTGTTTTATCATTATCGAAATAATTAAAATATTATAGTTATAAATTTTTATAATATTATAAACTATAAAAATTCCTAAATTAAAATATAAAAATAATGAAAGAAAATAACTGATCGTTACAATTTAATAAAACTTATAATTTTAATATACATTATAAAAATATGTTATTGTATTTTTTTAACAAATAATAATATTTTTTATCATTTGATATATTTCATCCTACATTCATTAGATCGAAGATTTACCGTTCTTAGCAACGAGCTGCAATATCTCTGACACTCTGATAAATTTAAATGATATTTATGACTTATCCGATTTAATGAGGATGCTATTTCTTTATATACTCGACTCTTATAAATTTCATTGATTTAAAGAGATTTAACAAGGCAAACTTAATAAGATTTACGTAATTATATTTAGAAAAGAATCTTATAATAAGATACTCCTTTCTCTATATAATCTACGTATAGAATGTCTAATGCAATTTTGTTCAACCTTACGTGTCATCATTATAAGCGAAAAGAGAGGGATCAACAGATCTCATATGACTTCCCATATATTCTTCACCCTCAACACAAGAGGTGATGCGTGGAGATGGAGGAAGCCCACTTTACTTGTAAGGTTTAAACAACTTTGCTTGGAAAAATAAGGAAACGTACAAAATATACAAAATCTTCTTATTCTTCAATCTTCCAGCTCCATCATTCTGAATAACTATTGAATTTATTGTTATAAAAAAATCCAAAATGTCATCGCAATTAAAACCATTCCATACATGAAAATCTTTTCACTCTCGATCTTCCACTGTAACAAAAATGAATCTATTTTTTAAAAACGATTATTACAATCCACGATATTATTAATTAACGAATATAAAGCGAATGATTTTTCTTTCATCGCGAATCTTTCATCATTTCCAAAAATACTGAATCTATTTTTTAAAAATGATTGTTACAATCCACGATATTATTAATTATTCCAACGAATTTTTAATTTTCGAATACAAAGCGAATAATTTCTTTTCCATCGCGAATCTTCCACCATAACATCTTTAAAAAAAATGCTGAATCTATTTTTTAAAAATGATTGTTATAATCCACGATATTATTAATTAATTATTCCAACGAATTCTTAATTTTCGAATACAAAGCGAATGATTTCTTTTCCATCGCGAATCTTCCACCATAACATCTTTAAAAAAAATGCTGAATCTATTTTTTAAAAACGATTATTACAATCCACGATATTATTAATTAACCATTCCAACGAATTCTTAATTTTCGAATACAGCGAATAAAGCGAATGATTTTTCTTCCATCGCGAACGATAAGCGATTTTTCTGTTATCACCATGGTCCGTGATCACCACCGTTTGCGGATACGGTTCAAATAAAAAAAGGCGTCGAACTTTCTGAACACGCAGCGAAGAAGCGGGGAAGCAAGCAAACGGTGAAAACTAGTAAGAAGGCATAAAATCGCAAAGAGAAATTCAACAACCCCCACGGATACGTGTATAGCGCAAGATAACGCGGGGTGTCGCAAGAGACGTCGCTATTTTATGCTTGAGAAATGTTGCTGCAGACTGAAACGTAACAAGCTGCTTTGATCTTTCTGACCTGGCCGTACCTTCCAAGTACCGTATCATTATTCGGTAGACATTTTTATTCAACGTGTATATTCAAAGGGGGAGGGGGAGGAAAGTTTGAAATTACCATCCGTTTTGCAAATAACTACGGCCAACGGTGGTAAACGGGGGAGAAAATTGTTGATATTATCGTATTTCCCGATATTAACCGAGTTTGATTATTTTTAAACCTGATATAAACCCACCCTTCCCCCTACCTTGCAATTGTTACGCTTGCTATTTATATTTATACTTTAACTTCTCAGAATTGATGAATCTTTTACGATGTGTGATATGATGAAGATGGAGTATTCGAGAGGGAAATATTCGTTTGAAATTTTAAACTGGATCCTCTCGCATACGTTACAATTTAAATTTGAACATGTTGAACATTTTATTTATTTGCATTTGCATTTTTTCAAAATATACGAAATATAAGTATGTAAGTTGATGTGTAAAACAATTATCGATTTTATTATTAATATTATTTTTTTTTTTTTTTTTTCAGTGCGTGCAAATGGCGCACGCGTTGAGGCGCATCTCGTACGCAACCTGTGAACCTCAACACGCACAATTCAGCTTCCTCGCCCGAGAGCCTAGGGCGCACTTCAGCATACAATATTGTCACTCTTTCATCACCGAATCTGCAGAACAGGTTAGTGGATATTTTTCATTTTTTCCAGCCTCGTCTAGACAAAGTCAGTTTCTACGTAATTGCGATTGTCATGTCGTATAAAAATTATGAAAATTAATCGTCTTTCCCTCGTATCGAATTGGACACGTTGGTTCAAAAAAAAAAAAAAAAAATAAAAGAAAGAAAGAAAAAAAAAAAGGAAGAACGTTAAAGCGAAATAAAGAGAAATAATGTTTCCACGTCTGCTCCGTCATTATATCTACGATTGACACGAGCTGCAATGACGCATTCCGGATGGGAAAAGAAACGGGAGGGGGGGAAAAAAAAAGAGAGAAGAAGAAAAAAAGAGTCGCAAGTTGTCCTTGGTGATATTGCAATAGTGCATCGCCATCATCCAGGACAAATTGCACTGGCACACGGAAAGGGTAGAAGCGCGTGTAGGATATTACTCGTCGTAAAAGATCTATGCGAATAAATCGTGCATACGCGTCGTAAGTTCTTCGTCGTAAGTAAATCCGTTTCAAAAGTCAAACATCGTTCTTTTAATGAATTTGTTTTTGAAAAAAAAAAAAAAAAGAAGAAAAAAACGCAGAATCGATTATTTAAATTTTTCGCTGTTCGAATAATATTATTTTCTTTTTCCTTTTAGAAAAATAATATTAAAAACGTTATTTGATGATTACGTTTAAACGTATTCCGAGTATTTTAATTTTCTCGCACATGATACGTTAATTGTATTGTGCGAGTATGCAACACTCTTTAATATTATTAATAAATCGTAATTGCAATACGAATGGCAATTAGATTGAGCAGTTACCAATATTAGTGATCTATTTTCTATTTTTAGAAGAAGAATAAAGAAGAATCTCGTGTAATATTTTAAAGATAATCCAATGTGTAGAAATTGGATAATGATTCATTATGTAAATAATTATAATGAAACGTATATAAATAATAATAACCTCGTCGATCGATTAGATTTAATCGCAAATAAATGCGGGTAACGAATGCGTGGCAATGACTTCTTTATACGTTATAAATGAGTGATTTAATAAAGGAAACGATAAAAAAGAAGAAAAAGGAAAAGAAACGAACCAGTTTGAGATTATTCTCTATTGAAAATTGTCGGGAATGAAATTGTGTGGAATGAGAGACAAGGATCGAGTTTAATTATTATATACTCTATCTCTCGTGTACTTATTATACCGGCACAATCTATCTCTGAAAGAGGATACAGGCCTATTCAAGTTGTACAAAGTGGCGAAGCCCCATCGAAAGGTAAAAGGAGTACTTGGACTTAGAGGATACTCTTTGCACGAACTACTTTAAATCGTTGGTTCAAGTTCCGGTATTGCGATTTTATGTCTATGATCATGCTAATATTTTTATATTACCGATTGCTCCTTTTAATCCCTTTCATCTCCTCGATGTTGAGGAATGTTGCTCGTAAGATCTATTAAATACGAATAAATAATTGATCCAATATCAAAGATATTACATTTATTACTTTGCTTTTAATCTTCTCTTCTCGTCGCACAAATTACGAAATTTTTTCGGTAATTTGAATTGATTTTTGTTAAAAAAAGAAAAACACTTTTGAAGATCTTTCATCTGCTGAAAAAGAATAAAAACAAATTGATAATTTTGCTATCCAATCTATATAATAAATTCAATACGAAAAGCTTTGAGACATGAAAAACTGTCAACGCGAAAGAAGAAAAATTTCGAAAACGAAATTTGAATTTTTTTCACGAAAAATTGAAAACTTATCTACGAGACTTATAATCGTTTTTTTGGATCTTCGATAATTATGGAATAAAAAATTAATCTCATCACTTCGTAACTCGATAATAAATATTACTGACTGATATATACAATATAACAAAACTGATTGAAAATAAATTGTTCAACAATAGAGAATCGTGTATACTACGCTTGCATACGACCAAAGAAATAGAAAGCTAAACACGAACGAATCGAAAAAGGAAAAGAGAGGGGGGGTATGGTTATAGCAAAATATAGCTATAAAGACAATAGTCCTGTTTACAGCTCATTGCATTGTCGTGCCGCCATTAGCGTTGCCATTCTGAGTGGTAACTACTCGACACATCGCAGAAATACGCGAAGCAACCATCCTGCAACCCCATCCGGAACTCGAACATGTCTTCTTCCCTCCCTCTCTCTCTCTCTCTCTCTCTTCCATTGCACCATCATTGAACGTGCATAAGCGGCAATTATGCAAACCGAGGGTCTTCCATAAATCGTCACTACTGACGATTAAACAGAAGTGTCGATCGTTGATTGTTGCCCTCGAAATCGTGATTTCGATTGATCTTTCGCATCGATTGAATTCTCGAGCGCTTAATTAACAAGCGGTTTAAAATTTCACGACTTACGCACATGTACATGAATGTACATAATCGCCCTCTTTTCCTACACGTATATACTTTTATGTAATGAGCCGAGGCTCATTTGTATTCGGTCACAATGGGAGCATAATGTTCCGTAATTGAAGCAGTTTCGCGAAGAAAATTAATTCCATTCGTACGAATTCGAATTTAAGGGATGTACGTTTTCGATCTTATTTTTCTTTATATTTATAATTTATGTAAATTAATTAGTTTTGTCTGTATGGTGAAATTATTAATGCTTTAATTTCGATATTTATAATTTTGAAAATTTAACATTTTCATATTTTTTTCTTTTTTCCTATTCATAAAAATGATTCTTTTCACAATGTGTATTGTATTATTATTCGTGGGATCATTACGATTACGATGTCGCATTGAATATAAATTAAAAAGTTTGAAGTTATTTAATTCTTCTTCTTCCTAACAATTAAGAACAATAACGATTTTGAAAATTGAATAAGATAAATTTCGAGCAGGATGTACAGGATATATTTTATAATATGAGTTTATTCTAAGAAGTATTTAATCACTTGATGTTGAAAAAAAAAAAGAGGAAAAATTATAAAATAGCAATCCCTTAAGGCTTATTATAAAGGCTTATTAAAACGTGAACTATTTTCTTAAATTTTTCAAATTTCTCTAATCTGTTCGACGAAAAATTGTAAAATTTCTCTTCACGAATTATTGAATTACTCCAAGTTTCCGTGATTTGTTCTCGAGATATTCGAAATGGCTGGATGTTTTCGAATGTATGCTCGAGTACAATTTTCTAATCTATTTTTCTGGAAAGCAACGTTTCCAGATACTTGGTGTTGGTAAACACCAACATCGTAAAAATAAGTTACGAAACCACGTTATACAAGCTACAAGCTGCACGTACACAGCAAATTTCAAATTAGATTCCCCCATAGATAAGATCTCGCGCAGAGGAAATTTATTCTATGATTTCCATATACATCCATTATGTCTCTTGGTTCATTTCTGCGTTCAAGTTTTAAAAAATATAAATATTTATATATTTTTCTCGTCCAATTTTTATTTTACTCTAATAAAATATTACGAGAGAGTAATGTAAAGTAATCAAAACTCAAGTTCAAAAGTAAAATCCAAAAACTTAATTTTTAATATTATTCTTTCCAAGAAAGAATAATATAAATATTACATTCATTAGAAGAATCAATTGTTCGCAATCACCTAAAAAAAATCATTGCAACCATAAATAATTACGAAATTAGAAAAAAAAATGAAACGAGAGCGTAATATCGAAAATAACGAAATCCTATTCACCGAGGAAAGTTTCTTTCAGGCAAAACTTTCCAATTGAAATTATAATAGAAGGAACAATAATACCACCCTCCCTTTATAAGAGTAAAACAAGGAACTATCCGTCGTCCGTAGGATTCCAAGAATCGCTAATTACAAAATTAATACCGAAGTATCGATAATTAATTCTTTCCAGATGAAGTAAAAAAAAAAAAAAAAATATTCAAATTAATATTATTTTACCGTAGACAGTTTCGCTCGAGAAGATGCGGAGACGGTCTTTCGTTGAATTTTAATTGGTTAATTAATTAGTAACGAGAAACTGCTTTCAGCCAGGATAAATAAACGAACGATCCTTCCAGTTGGAAATTGCCTTTTCGTTCACGTTCGATAAACAGATAGATCCTCGCGAGCGAATTAACGCGACGAATTTTCCTCCGCAAAAGACGCGTAAAAAATTATCGCGGATCTTTTTTTGCTTCTCCTTTTTTCCTCTTTCTTTGTTTCTCTTCACTTTCCCCCCCTCTTTTTTCGCGAGAGAAGTAATTTGTCTGAGCGAAGAAGGAAGAAGGAGGAGGAAACAGGCCCCCATTAAAACTTCTCGAAAGTGTAACAAACGTTCTTGCTAATTAGATGTCCTCTCGTGTATTTCCTTGTTCGTCAGGGGGCGCCATATTTTCAACGCGATTTGTACGTGGCGGCAATTAGAAGGAACAAGGCGCATAACAGAGGCGGCGTATCCATTTTGCCATCATGTTGTCTCCTCGCGTCTTACGGAGAGCTAGAGAGGAGGAGAGCATTCTGTTCTTGTAATTTCAGTCGGTTCACGTGCCACGGACAAATTACTTTTCACCGTGATGATGCTTACGGAGTTTAATGAAAACGTGCACGATGCGTGGCAACAAGTATCTTTTACCTTTAATCCCGACTAATTGTTCCACGTTTCGCGTTTCAATTATGGGGGAAAAATTGATCGTTAAAGGATGATTTTAGTCTCCTTTTCTTTTCTTTCTGGTCTTTCATTTCAGGCAAAAATTTTTAAATTTTTAAATTTCTTGTAAATGTGAGGGATAGAGATTGCGACTGTGAAAGAAGATGTTGCGATGTTGTAATCTTCGTTCGTGTAAAGATATCGGCGGAGTCAATGATATCCGATTAAAAAGATTATAATTGGAATATTGTGATCGATCTTGATTAGATGAAATTTTCATTTTCGATAGATAGAAATAATAAGTGCAAATTGGAACGCGCTTGTAGCGGAACGTTAAAGCGTGTTAAACGATGATTAAAACCGATGATTAAGAGCGTCATACACGATTCTATCGCAATTAAGGCGCCTCTGAAATCAGATAGCGCGGTTAATGAATCCTCCTTCTTAACGAACGATGATAATTCGCGCAAGAGATCCCACAATGCTTATCTCACGGATAATGATCTTGACATTTTCTTTCGGGTATTACACTCTTGCGCGTAATATCTGTACACGTGGGACGCTCCCATCATTATCCGCTATCGGATCCTCAATCTTCGTTACATCCTCCGATTATCTGGAGCAGCCTTGATTTTCGAAACCAACACCGACGTATCAACTCTCTAGTCGTGTCTTCCGAATACTACTATCACGATTAAATCATCCTTACAGTGTATTTTCATTTACGTTTCGTTAATGTGAAATGTGAAATGTAATATGGAACGTGGAAAATTTTACATACATTCAAAAAAAAAGAAAGGAAAATGAAAAGAAAAAAACAATATCATATAATTTCCTAAAAAAATTCTTTCTAGAACTTTGAAATATCAGAAGGAAATTTCGAAAATTCGTTATTAAAAATCATAGCAAAGAAAAATCCCCTAATAGAAACTACAAGTTAAATCATCCTTACAATGTATCTGTTTCACTAATGTAAAATGTGAAATGTAATATGGAATATCGAAAATTTCGCATATTATTTTCGTATATTCAAAAAGAAAGAAACAATACTATATAATTTGCTAAAAATTTGGATTCTTTAGAACTTTGAAATATTAGAAGAACAATTTCGACTCGTTATTAAAAATCATAGCAAAGAAAAAACCCCCTAGTAAAAACTGAAACAAATTGAATCATCCTTACAGTATACTCGCATCTAATTTCACTAATGTAAAATGCGAAATGTAAAGTGGAACGTCGATATATTTAAAGAAAGGAAAAAAGGAAAAAGACAAACAAAAACGATACAACTGTAATTTGAAGAACTTAGATTCTTCTAAATATTAGAAGGCAATTTCGATTCCTTATTAAAAGTCATAGCAAAGAAAAATTCCCTAGCGAACGTAACATAACTATTTTCTTTATTGTCAAACAATAAAACTCGCGTTGCAAAATAGGAAATACGTAACACTCAACAGAAACAATATTACTTTAATAGCGGTGTGACAAGTCTCTTATCGATTCCCAAAATCATCAGCCTACACGAGAAACCGTAACGGTGGATTACTCCAATAACGAATCGGGGGGGATTCGCTAATTGGACAGCGAAGAAATCAATGTCCCGAGTTATTCGGCCACGCAACGAACCAAGTAAATGGAATAAAGGCAAAGCAAGCAGTTACACCGTTCACGGATCGGACTGCGATCGTCCGGTCGTTGACACGTCTCTCTCTCTCTCTCTCTCTCTCTCTCTCTCTCTCTGTCTCTCTCTCTGCGCAAAAATCTTCACCAATCGGTGGTGGTACAGCTGTTCCATCCAGCAGAGAACCAGGAACAGCTTTGAGGAAGCTGTGATCATCGGCGATGACCGACACATCGGACACGATTCCATTCCACGCGAAGAGCACGAGCTTTCGCGTGTATTTTTCCCCTTATCCTAGCGGTTCAAGCTTTATCGGATTATATCAAGGAGCCGATCTCGGTTTCTTGGACCAATTAATCCAATCCACGTCCCGGCGAAACGTGAAATCGACGCCATCGATCGCCAATAATAATTATTATCCGGTACGCCCGTTTCGCCCGTTTTCGGAATTTTCGTCCGTTAATGCGAAACTTTATTATGCAAATTAATTAATGAACGTTAAAATTGTCCTTGTACACGGTAATGGTCAGCAGCTGACCGGTTTGTTGGCCGCCACTGTTGGAAAAATTGCGAGTGAACGGATTAATTCGCCATCGATCGAATGATTATCCGATTTAAAACGCGTAATGTATTATTTCGGGCGAGGATTTCGTGAATATTTATGAAGAGGGAAGAAAAGAATAATTGTCGGGCGACGCGTATTCTTCTTATCGGATTGATAATGTCACTTTGTTGATTCTGCAAAGTTTCTTTAAATACAAAATGAAAATATTATAACTTTTCGAAAATGAAAAATTACACTTTGATGTTCGTTCGAAAGAAGCGTTTACTCCTTTCCTTTTTTTCTGTCTATCGAAAAAATTGATATTCTTTCAATTTCTTGGATAAATATCTCCAAAGAGAAAAGGAAATAAATTCTAGTAAAATATATTTATAGATAACGAGTTAAAAAATTGTAGCAAAAAGTTGAAAAGAAAATGAAGCGCTGTAAGAATAAAATGTGTGGAAGCCCGCTCTCATCAATAATGAATTCATCACGATGCGATTACAACGGTAGTTTATGCGGTTGGAAACAAAAATTGCTCGGCTGTATTCATCATCCTCATCGTGAAAACCATCGGGATATGCAACGGGGGGACGGTCTGTGGATGACTTTAAGAAATGGTTGGCGGGCAAGAGATATGAATCAGGAAATGAAGAACGTTTTTTCTTTCTTTCTTTCTTTCTTTTTTCTTTCTTTTTTTTTCTTTTTTAGCAAGCGGATTTACATCGATCGAGACTTCATCATCGTGACTTTTTCGTTCTCCGTTCAATCAAATTTGCTCGCCACCAGAGGATGTCGCAATCTCTGAAACGTTCGAATTATTATTAAACGTAAAGCGATTCTCTCTAGCGTTAAATATAGACCGTTTCGATTAAAACCTTGCAATCTTGCGCGAAAATGGATAGAAACGATAGAAAAATTGGATCGTGATTGTAAAATGGAATTTTTTTTTTTTTTTTTTTTTTGCGGCAAGAAAATATAACAACCGACGTACGAAGGAATAACTCATGAGCGTAATAACGTTAGCGTCTTTCGATTAAAACAATAGCATCCGTTTCGAGGAGGCAAGCATTTTCAGAGAGCATAGAGTTCAACGGTGGAACAGTTACAACGGAATATTCAATTAGAGAAAAATAGAGCAACCGCCGAGATTCTTTGATCTTTTGCGTTTATCTCTCGCTCCACGGTAAATGTGACATATATAAAAGGATTGTATATCTCTTCCTTTTGTTTCGTGCGAAACTTTTATCTCTATTAATTATTACATTTATCGTTGATAAGTATATCGAATAACTTGGAACGTTATCAAGTTTTACGAATTATTTCGCAGACGCGAGTTATCTCATGAGACGTTCGAATGAAAACGGATAGAGCTTGCGCGAAGATGGTAGGTTACGGGTAAAACGATAGTAGTACCTCCTTTAATTATTGACTCTGAAACTGCGGGCATATCGGATGCAGCCCAAAGGATTTCATACCGTGTATATATATATATATATACATATACACGTGTTTCGAGAACGTTTAGGGTAATTGGCTAATACAGTGCTATCCAACCTCTCTACCTCTCGAACTTCCATTAGCCTGCCTTGGAGAAGATATTCAAGAGGAACGCGAAAATATTCGCGAATTTTTACAAATCGTGATTTAACATTTCACAATATAATATTCGTAATTAAAAAGAAAACGCCTTTCATCGACTTATTTAAAACTATTCTCGAAACAAATGTGTCATTTTAAGATTAAAGTTGTTTAAAATAAATTGGAAGTGATGAGGGGAGTAGGTATTCAAGTAATCTTTCGATCCCAAAAAGTGGAGGGACGTTTGAATCTGAACTGTTATCGACTTGGAAGTGTAGCCGAATACCGGCAAAGGATTCTGTATCCGATCCGCGTATCTGGGAGTATTTTGGGTAATTGAGCGACTAATAGATCGACGAAAGTGCCGGCTCACTGGGGATCTGGTCCGAGGTATTGTACGTGACCGATCCTCTGCAGAACAACCGGCAACCGAGTTTCGGCTCGAAACTAGAGCTGCTATTCTCGATTAAAGCTGATGAGTCGTTTGTCTCGTCCCTCGCTTATTCCTCCTCCGAAACGTTGAATCCGAGGTCAGATTAGAGAGTCTAGAGTCTTTTAATTTGCTTGATTTTTTTTATTTTCTTCTTCTTCTTCTTATACAAATCTATCCGTTTTTTACCTTTCGTTTGGGAAAAGAATTGATTGTTATATTATTTGAAATGATGATTCTTTTGTTTATTTGAAATAAAAAAATAAAAAAAAAAAAAACACAACGAAAGGAAGTAAACGTTTGACTTCAGTTTACAACTGACCTTTATCTTCCACTCCCAGAGTTACCTTCCTCCTCGCCGTTATCTTGCTCGCCTTTTTTAAAATTCAAATTAATGCGGCCGCCCGCTTTTTAAAATTCCACGTGACGCACGTGAAATATTACTGAAAATATATCTCAACGCGCTTCCAGTAGTTTTTAACGCGGTAATAACAAATGATTAATCATAATTTTCAATTATACATGGGAATAAAATTGTTCGAAATATTAGCATTAAATTGCGCTTGTCGAATTCGCAATCTTTTTTTCTTTTCTTCTCTCCCTCTCTCTCTCTCTCTTCTTCTTTTTCTCTTTTTTTAAACTCTCATCCACCGAGCTACAAACATTCGATATATATATATTATATATTTTCCAAACAATAATTAATAATTATTCGTAGTTCGATGTTGTTTAATTATATATAATATCACTTTCTCCCTCTCTCTTTCTCTCTTTTCCTCTCTCTCTCTCTCTTTCTCTTTCTCTGTCGATTCGATCTTTCGATTTTCCATTAAAAATTTTTTAACGCAAGATTTTTAACGCACGTACGATACGTGTAAAGCAATCGACCGAAATTTCCGCATAATAACGTGCCCTACCTAGGCAGCCGCGCAGGTCTGAAACACGGGATGAATTATGTATACCGACGTGAATAATATAATTCAAATAACCGGGTATCGATACATCGAAATTACAAGTTGGGAGGGGAAGGGGAGAAGGATGTTCTTGTATCGGTGTTATCAATCAATCGGTATTATTGACACCGATTAAATTTTCCCTCCTGTGTATTCCCTTTAAATAATTAACCTCTAATGATCCTCCTCCTCCCCCCTTCCCCTGTAAACGTGTATATTCAAACGTGATATATTTAACCCACCACAAATGCAAAAATACGAAAATACGATATGCGATACGCGGTGATATTAATCATTAACATGATATGACGTCAAAAATTTTCATTCGAATTTTTTCCCTCTCTTTTTACCACTTGTGTACGTTATATATTTATACGAAGGTAAGGTCTGTTCTCGAATCTTGGGAAATTAGGCGACACAATGGAGATCCGTCGTTGTGATGACAGCTCAATATTGAGATTCCTCGAGGCCGCAGAATGCTTATCATCGACGATGCCCCCCAACCTCAGGATCCCTGTGTCCCTTAATTTCAATTTCGTGGAATTTTAGGACACAGGGGGCGAGATTTTGCGGTGTTTAGCGCTTTGTGGAATTTGCGAGGAGCTAAAAGTTTTTCATCGTAAAGAAAGAAAAAGAAAGAAAAAAAAAAATTTCGAAGATCGAACGAAAATCTTGTCTCTTTCCTCTATCTTTCGAACAGACCGATTCGAGCAGGAAAAGAAAGAATGAGAGAAGAGTGGATTTCGAGGGAGGGTTCTGTTGGAAATTAGACACGAAAAAAGAGGGAAGAAAGGGGGAGAGAAGGCAAAATTACACGTAGTTGCACGGTAGTTTTCTCCTCATTGCTTGGAGAAACGCGTCAAGCCGTAGAATTAATTGGGGATAAAATTGAGCAATTTACATGTGCAGCTGCTAAACGGCGAGAAAGCGTGCTTTCATTCGATCGGGAAGCTCGCGTATATTCGTACTACCATACTTACGTATGTAAGTATATGCGCCCCATTGACTTCCCATGTGTATCAATTATTCAGTCGAGTGTCTCCTTGAATAATTCATCGACGTTTTAGTTATAAGTTCGGCTCAAGTGGCGTTCTCAACCCGTTCACCTTCGTGAGCGCATGTGAGCGCCTCCCATTTCCTTGCCCCTCGTTCCCGGAAAAAGAAACTCTTGTTCACCTGCTCTTTCCTTATTCCCCCATATAACTCGCGTATCTACCACTTGTGGATCGATCCACAATATTTCACGACAGATTTAACCCTATTAAAAGTTTTAAAAGATTTTATTTCAACGTATTTGGTAGTGAATGAATTATGATTTCGTAAAAGTTGATACGTAAAATTATCCAACATTGTTTTATTACAAAGCAACAACTTAAGTTTCAATGAAAATCTATATAGTTTTATTTTATTCGAAAATATATTCTACGAGCGATCATTTTAATAATAAATCTTAATAATTATGGGAACTGAGTAATAATCATTGATGCCAGAAATGGATGTAGTATCAAAGAATGGAAATACAAAGCTACGTTTCCATCACCTTCCTTCGAGTTCAAATAACTCGATCAATTGTAATTGGCAAACGTTGACGTAGACTTCGAAAAAAAATTCGAAAGCGTCGATCGTATCTTTCTCTCCCCGTGAATTCATCTTGGAAACGAGGTAAAAGCATCTTCCTGTTATATCCGAAAGATTTCTAGACGTCCGCCTAAGGCATTCTTTCCTTCGCAACGAGGAAGAAGGACGCCTCTCTCTTTCTTGCCAAGGGTTGGTAGAAGAATGACAGCGGCCAACTTCGTTGAGCGCGGAAGAACTCGGGGCGGGGGAGGGAGGTAGAGGGTAGTATAGTAGACTTTGCACTTGGAACTTTACGGTTGGCCTGCGCCTCGGCGTTTAGTCAATCCTAATGGCACTCCTCGGATTAAAGTTGAAACACCTTCCGGTGAATTAAGAACGCCTCCGTTCGTGAAACTCGCGAGCTGCGTGGAAAGGGCAGAAGAATGTTGGAAGGACGAATTAATCGGAGGATTGAAGGCCGACTCGAAGCTTGCTCGAGGATCGCCAATTTTGGGGGGTTTGGGGTTTGGGCTGGCCTCGAATAATCGGTGATCGGGCAGAATTTAATGCATTCGAGTAAGAGTAAAAGTTACTTCGATGATTTATTGTTCAAGACGTAATAATAATTGCAAATAATTGTAACGATCGAGGTTATATGAGAAGAGGATTGTAATACGATTCATACGAATAAATGTTATAAGTAATTATTATTGTTCGAAATTTTCAATTAGTTACTTTTCCAACTCTGTCTCGAATAGATGACTCGTGGATGATCACTCGTTTTGTGGACGTTTCGTTGAAAGTATCGTTTTTTTATTTCCTTTTTTTGATTAGACAAAAATATTTGCAATGGTGAGACTCGTATGTATCAATTTTCAAACACGTATAATCGAGGATTCTGGTATTTAACGCCCTCTATGATTCTTTGATCCTGATAAGGAATATTTTCTAGATGAAACGAAATTAGAAATTAAAGATCAAAATATTAGGAAAGAAAAATATATGGAAAATTAATGATGAAATTGCGTAACATTTTTGATATAAAAAAAAAAAATGCTTCAAATACGTTTCAAAAAATAAAGAAGAGAAGAAATTAAAGGGGATATTTCAAATAGACGACGCGTATATTATCTAAGTCCAAGCAATCAGATTCCATTCGAACAATCGAACCTCCTATCTTCCACGTCGATTTTCTTTCTTCGAACCACGATTCCACACAATGGGATCCTACTCATGGCGCATTCCAATTGCATCGAGAAACGTATTCTAAGAGAATTCTCAATTAACCGGCGATGGAACAGCTAACAGAGGCGAAAATGGTATTGTTAACGATAACAATGTCTGTGACCTTAATCTACAAAACGTTTTCACTGCAAGAAAAATCGTCATCAAACACGAATTGACCGGTTAAATTAATTTTAGATTATTTATTTGCAGACATACCAGATATATTTTTAAAATTATCAGAATAATTATAGAATTTTATCAGATTTTTATGTCAATCATTCCATAAATATTACTCATCACACGCAAAAGAAATTCTTTTTTAATACTCGTTCTAACACGTAACATTGCGTGATATTCCGTTATATTTTCATTCTTCGGTAACAAGTTTTTAAAATTATATAAAATCATTTTTCTTGAGAAATTATATAACTCGTCGCCATTTTGAATAAAGCTAACTCGATAGTTGCGTGTTCCAGAATCGAGTAACATATCTTCTTTTTTTTTTTTTTTTCTTGCAAAATGAAAATCATTTGATTAACATCGAAGCGCACGAATGAAAATGCTTCGTTCTTAAGCGTGTTCTTACAGCGTCATTTGCGAGGTTGCTATGCGAAAAAAAAATAAAAAAAGAAGATACAGGTTCTCCTGTCCAAGGTAACTGTACATCTGAAAGAAGTATACACGTACGTGTCACGTACAGCCATTTTGCGGTACGGTATAATTTTAACGCGTTTCCAAATGACGAAACTTTCTTAACAATTATTCTTCAATCTTTTTCTCCTTGCAGAAATTAAAAAATTATTTGATCGCACTGCTGCTATCAAATAACCATCGTCTTCGAATCATATTTAAAAGAGAGAAAAAAGAAATTTTCCCTCCTCGTTCAGAAACACAACTTTCCAACGCTTTTTCCCTTCCTTTCTTCCTTTTCCCTTCTTTCTTTCTTTCTTTCTTTCTTTCTCTTCTCAACTTCAACGATTCTTTCTCTTTCTCTTTCGCGAAATTTTCATCGACAGTTCCAACGACACAACCTTCGACAAGCAAAGCATCGGCGTTCATTCCGAGACTGGAATGGAATTAAATTTTTCCGCGAACTGGGAAACGAGTTTCGAAGTCTCATTTCCGATTCCACGTTCGACCAGCACACTTGGCTCGTTCGCCTGATCGGGCACAACGCGATTCTGCCCGATCTGGAAGATGTTATTCGACCATCGGATGCGAACCAGCAGAACAATCAACACTCTCTCTCTTTCTCTCTCTCTCTCTCTCTGTCGCTGTCACTTCGATTCAACGGAATAGTATGAAGAAAAAGGAAAACAAGAAGAGGATCGAGATGGGCGGGAAGGAAGAGGGCGCTCGGATGGATGGAATTCGAGGTATTTTCTTGTCATCCCGAAACGACCACGCGGCCCATTGAACCCTTTATTTACTCGGCAGCCTTCGAGGAGAGAGGGAAGTCTCTCGAGCGAGACGTGAAGTGGACCATCTTCGGTACTGATCGCTCGCTCTGAACCACTCTGACAACTCTTATCGCGCGACGCATCGACAATCACTCTGTCTCCTCTTCGCTCCTATGGATCGTGCAAATTTTTCTTTAATCTTGATTGATCTTTTCACAAACCGCGCCTATAAATAATATAGTTATTTATTTATATTTATAATTTTCGCGCCTAATTCGTGATTTCTGGAGAAATCTGGAGTCGTTGAGTTGGAGAGAATTCGAGAATATTTCGAAGGAGAAATATCATATGGACAATGGATGAGGGAAATTTAACAGTTGATGTTGCGAATAATGTTGTTTATTATTTTTTCTAAAGTAAAAGTACTTTATTCGAATTTTTTAACCGGTTAAAACCTTTTTCAACCGACTCTGTTGACTGATATTTGATACATTATTCGATACATGATACAGTGAAATAGGAAGTGATATCTAATCGTGATTTATTTTATCCTCCTTTCGTGTTTGACGATATGCAAGGAGCGAAACGAGCTTTTTATCGTGAAACGTGGCGACGTATCTTTATTCCAAGGCTTATACGCGCGCATCTTTAAAATTGAACGATTTTCTTATAACGATGAAACCGGCGGTTAACCTTCATTAAATGCTGAATCAGTGTCTCCCCTCGCTGCTACACCTTTTATTAATCTTTTACGGGGACTGAAATAGGTTTAGGTTTATTTCTCTTTCTTCGTAGCTGATACGATTTCTCATGCATTCACCCGGAGCGCATACTGCAACAGTCGCGCCCGAACCGAGGATTGTTTCTTCATTTTTCAACAAGGGGGGAAGGGATCTTTGATGTGGCAGGGGCAACGGGAGGATAAAAATAATTCTTGGTCTTGTCAGTCAGACGGTTTTAAACTGCGGGATATAATTAGATTCGTGACAAGAGATCTTCTTCGTAACACCGACGAAGGAAAACCGACGAGGAGAAGTAAATAATCGTAAACAATTTTCGTAAAATTAAAAAAAAAAATAATCCCCTCGATGGGACAAAAACAAATGATCGTTGAGATCATCAGAGAATCGGGTTTCAGTTTGTTTCTTCTTTTGTGATATTTTTCTATTCATTGGAAGAGAAATTGTCTTCCCGTCACAAATTACAATTAATAAGCCCATTTTTTTTTTTTTCCTAACCAAGAATCAGAAACAGTAATATTCATTAGCAAATTATAAAGAATTAAAAGAAACATGGGTTTGAATGGGCGGAAATCCAGATTAATGAAAAGCTGAGGATGAATGTAATACGGTACGCCTGTGCTATCCTCGCTAAGAAAGAATCTACAACTAGATTGAAAAGGGTGCGCCACGTTGAATGTGCTCCTAGAGCGCAGAATTTTTTTTTTTTTTTCAGAATTGTTATTATTTTAAAATTCGTTTCTCGAATAAGAGAAACGAGGGTTTGAATTTTTTTTTTTTTCTTTTGTTTTTCCGTCATCCGGTTTGAAAAAAATAAAAAAAAGAAAAACATTTGTCAGAAAATTAAAGGAAACGCCGGGGAGGCCGGGAAACACGAGAATACGTCATCTAGAATTAAACTCTTTTTTTTTTTTTCTTTTAATCATATCCAGCTTCGGTATTATTCCCAATTACGTGAAATTTCAAACGGGTTTTTCCCTCGGGACGGGGATTTTCTCTTATTTTCTACGCAATTACTTAAGATCCCGTATTCAAGTACTAAGTGCGTTGCCGACTTCGGTTCTTCTCTATTACCCCCTCCTTCTCCTCCCCCCTTTCTTCTTTTCCAACAAAGATCTCATTATTCTCCATCGCGCCAGTTTCTTCCCCCGTTAAATGATCCTTTATAACAACGATTCTTAAACTGTAAACTCCTCGCGGGGGAGGGGGAGAAGGGGAAGGAGGGGAGTGAAAGTTTCCGATCCATAAATAAGTTTTGAATTCGATCTGATTTTTTTTCCATTGTGAAAAATATAACAGAAGCGATCGATTTTGTTTCTAACTACTAAACTTTTACTCTTCTTCTTCTTCTTCTTCTTCTTCTTCTTCTCGTTTCTTCGTATCGTATTGTATAATAATTAACAACCAGAACCGTATTTTTTTTCTTCTCTTTTTTACGCAATTATTGTGCAAAATGTGAAAATATCTTTGAATTGAAATTAACATCGTGATTCGTCTAAGATCTTACGTTTCTATCCACTTTTTTTCAAATTACAATCCCTATATAGCATTTCTCTGTGAATAAATAAATTTTAGAAAACCTTGTTCTTCGATCTCCGATTGAAAAGGGGGGGGGGGAAAAAAAATTCTACGCGCCGTGCGTAGAACGATGCGGTTCAGTTCTCGGTTCTCGTGGAGAGTCGGGGCAAGTCGATAACAGCTCGTAATCTCGGCTCGACTTGGAGCAATAACCACGAATGGCGGAATCGCGCAGCTGCAGAGAGGTGGCAGTTACTTTTCATAGGCAATTCTAGACACGGCAACTCCAGTCGCGTGCGAAAGTTGAATAAAGGAACCACCTGTTCCCCACAGCTTCCTCCTCCAGTTTACCGCCTGCCTCCAGTTTTGCCTTCCTCCTGTCCACAATGTCCACAATGTCCTCCACGGAGGGAGGAGGGGGTAATATTTGCCCGCGAGATGTAAATCAAATCGAACGATTTTGAATTTACGCCATCTGGAGGGATAGCGACGAAAGTGGTGGCGTTTAGAGAGGAAATCTATCTTTGGTTGGAGGTGGAAATGAAATGTGTGTACCCGGTTGTCACGTTCTATCGTCGTTTATTAACGCTTAATGTGCGTCGAGATTTTTATTTTTTCGAGACGCAAGTATTCGTATCGCAATTTAGTTATGATGAATTGCGCGTGAAGGGGAATATCAATTCGCCCGTTATTGACTCTTACACGCGTCTTTCGATATTTATCATAATTTAAAATATTGATACGAATGACCATGATGATGATCCCTGTGAAAGTTTTAAATTATTTGCAATTCGCAATAACGTTTGATTGATTGATTCCCAGTGATATAACCCATAACCATGGATAAAACGTCTATCAATTTATCATCGATGATTACGTTTTTATTTAATTATTCTTGAATTGAATCAAATTTTACTTCTGAGAGAATACGCATTTCCAAAAAAAAAAAAAAGTAAAAATAAAAAAGGGGGGCAAAGTTAAACTGTAACGCAAGAATGACAAATACGTATCGACGATCGAAGTTTCCAATCTGTACTTCCGTATTCGAACTGAACTGAACTTCCTTTATCGCCGAACGTATTCTACCTTCGTGCAATAGAATCGAGGGTCTATCGAAAAAACTCCACTTATACCTGTAATATAGGATAAGTTACGCGTTCAAAGAGGATACGACACGTTGTTTGTGTGCCAACTAACTATACCGAGAACGCGATAAAATGTAACTCTGATACATGCGGGCCGATAGCGAGCACCGATAAAGACAAGGTTAATCTCGACTATATTCCTCCGACAATGAATACGTAATTCTCATTACTGTAAAATACGCATAAATTGAATATGTATCTCTAACGGTAAGTTGTTTAAAAAAAATTTATTTCTTCAGAAATTTCTTCCGGTCAAAATAAAATTCAAGCACAAGCATATTTATATTTCATGCGCTTGATTTTTTAGCTAAAGATAGAAGAAAGAATCTGGAGAAGTTATTCCTCGTGAAATTGAAATTTTAACACGATTGTTAAAAATTTTAATATTATTGATTAATAAATTTATATCCAAATTGTGTAAAGAGAATAAGAAAAAAGGAATTATAATTTATTGTTGATCTATTAATCGATTTTTAACAACGTATTTCGATCGCGTTATTATATTTTAATTAAACATCACAACATTATAACACTAAGCGTTGTACCATTTATTACCGTCAACTTAAATATAAATATTACACTAAAAAAGGTACAAAATATACAATTACATAATTCGGAAGATAAAGTAGAACTAAAAGTAATTGAACAAGGGACTACCGTGGACTGTGTACGATATAAATTGCCCGTTTAAAAAAGACACGGTATCTTAATTAACCGATCCACGTTATTCCACAATGTTACCCGAAGAAAAATGAACGTCCGGGATCAAACGTTTCGATAAGGACAGCGTTGCATGTTCGACGATAAAGCGGGCAACGTTTCGGGGCCTAAAGCGAGCAGCGCGCAATGGAATATTATCTTTAAGAGAAATGAGCATCGAAAAAATCATCGATTTCTCGCTCTCCCAAAATTAATCCGCTACATAAACGATAAGAGCAACGTAATTTGTACACTTTTAAACATATTATTATTACACGTATAATAATATAAGATACAAAAATTATAAAAATACTCGAGGACTTAACTTTTCGAAGGAAAATTTATCCCTTCGAGTTTTTTAAAAATTAAAAATCATCGCTTCTAAAATGATCAACGTTACAATTCGATCCTTATTTCCTTCGAAGTGAAAATCAATATCAGGGTTTGGAAAAGGATCGAGCGAATTCCTCTTCTTTCCCCTTTCAAAGGGAAATCGATCTTGATTTAGAACACTTGAATCGTCGCTTCTTTTAAATTTCAAAAAAAAAAAAAAAAGAATGAGAAGAAATCGATCGGCACAGGTAGCTCTTCCCGACGCAATATAATAATATAAGATACAAAAATTATAAAAATACTCGAGTTAACTTTTCGAAGGAAAATTTATCCTTTCGAATTTTTTTAAAAATTAAAAATCATCGCTTCTAAAAAGATCAACGTTACAATTCGATCCTTGTTTCCTTCGAAGTAAAAATCAATATCAGGGATTGGAAAAGGATCGAGCGAATTCCTCTTCTTTCCCCTTTCAAAGGGAAATCGATCTTGATTTAGAACATTTGAATCGTCGCTTCTTTTAAATTTCAAAAAAAAAAAAAAAAAAGAATGAGAAGAAATCGATCGGCACAGGTAGCTCTTCCCGACGCAACGATATCAGGCAGCGGGATACGTAGTCCAATACCGTGGCCACTGTTGGCTCGGAATGAGGTTGACCTTGGCATTCTCGTACAGATAATAGTGGTACGTACCTAGTTGGTGGCCACTGCGTACGCTCCCCTCTTTTCGATGTCGTACCCTCATTTCGCTTCTTGCCGCCTCACCCCTACATAGCTGCATCAGCGCCTACCGAGAAACCGTATAAATCGGGATAAGACCTTGCCTGCCTCTCCATTCGTGACGATCGTGACGAGTTTTCCTTTAACCGGGTGCACGCGAGATACACACAGTTTCAACAGCACGCGTTTGTCGAAAGAGACGAAGAGGAGAAGAAGATTTGATCGACGACGATTCGAACGATTTCTCCTTGAGGGAGGGAGGGAGAGAGAGAGAGAGAGAGAGAGAGAGAGAGAGAGAGAGAGAGAGAGAGAGAGAAGCAATCGCTCGTTCCGTCAAGAGGAATACTTCTCGAGAAATGACCAACAGTGCCGGCCTTTAATTCTCTTATTCTCGTCTCGGAATATCGGATCCCCGCTCGGGGAAAACGCGAGGAATTGAGATACGAAGTCGTTGAACGTAGCTCTAATGCTCTAACCGTGACTGGCAGCGGAGAGGCAGTCTGAATTTTCGAGCGATATTTGCTCCCAAGCAAAAACGTTTTCACGCGGAGCGGTCAGATCGTACGCTTTGAATTCTTTTGCAATAATACTAGCGATAGAGACGCCACTCTGGACAAAGAAGAGGAGAATGCGAAATTAATCAATATTGAAGAAATATAAAAGAGATTGAATAATAATAATTCTTATATTAACACGACTTTGCCTAACGTGATCTCGAAAAAAATCAAAGCGAAATAGTCTAATTAAAAAGTTTGGATAATAATAATGGGGTGTAACGATTTTATCCTGGCACGCAGCTCTATTAGCGTCAGCTTTAAAAATAATTAGACGTTGAACAGCAACGGGCTTAATCACGAGGCTTGGGGGCGGTTAAACAAGCGGCGATACCGTTCAAACAGTCTCGCTAAACAGAGATCGAAGGGGGAGAGGTTGAAAGCGCAGGTTGATAAGCCGGCTGTTGAGACCGTTAGGAGGAACAGAGCAGGGCAGAGCACTGCTGGGGCACCGCGACGATTTGCAGGAGGACGCGAGTCGCGTGGAGGCGTGCGACTATGCAAGGTATGCAGCCTCGAATCTTTTTTCCGCCTTTTTATTACCCCCCCGCCTCTCTCCACTCCACCGTCCACGGAAGACGAACACGCCGCGGCAAAAAGTAACATCCTTATCCTTGGTCGCGATCCCAACCTCTGACACGAAGCTTCCAGATTTGACACGAGGCATTGGAAAATCCATTGTGGGATTAATTGTGAACTGAATTATAAACTTTAACGGGTTTCATTCTTATATTTTATCTTTGTTCAAAGGCATTATTTAAATATACCACAGGAGGGTTATGTTTTATGTTTGTTCGCAATTATTGCATTTATCGAGTTTTCAATCAAATATAATTGAATGACTCGTAGAAATCGCATAAAATTCCATAGAAAAATTACGAAGAATTAATATAAACTTTAATGATTATTGTTCTTATTCTTGTATTTTATCTTTATCTAAAAGCTGTGATATTATTTAAATAATACAGAGGATTCGTTTTATGCTTGTTTGAGAATTATTACTTCCTTCATAATTGAATAATACAACTTTTACTATTATTACTTTTCATTTATTGAGTTTCCAATCGAATATAATTAAATTCTTGTAAAAATCGCGCGTATTTTTAATAAAATTCATTAGAGAAATTATAAATTAATTATATAATTGATATAAACTTTAATGACTTCCATTATTGTTCTTATTCTTATTTGTTATCTTTGCCCAAAAGCTGTGATATTATTTAATAAATATTTAATTACATTTAATAAATATACAGAGGATTCGTTTTACGTTCGTTTGAAATTATTGCATTTATTGAAAATGATTAAATTCTTGTAAAAATCGCGCGTATTTTTTATAAAATTCGTTAGAGAAATTATGAAGAATCGGCATAAACTTTAATGACTTCCATTATTGTTCTTATTCTTATTTTTTTATATTTGTCCAAAGGCATATTATCTAAATATATATATATATATATATAGAACAAGCATTTTACGTTTCTTTGCAATTACTGCTTCTTGCCATAGCTGAATGGCACAATTACTCTTCACTTGTCGACTTTTTCCTCAACCTGTAATATGATTAAATTCTTGTAAAAATCGCGGGTATAGTTTACCTCGCATACCAGTAAGTACATTAAACGTTACAAATATTTATAAGATCGTTTCTTACCTAGTTCGTTTAAGAACGGTTCGCGGAATCGAATGGTAAGACTGGTAATTTTCCTCTTCTCTTTCGTAATAAAATTCACGATGAAGACGAAAAGGGAAATCGTTGACGATTTTCTCTTCTCGAAACTCTCCCTCTCTCCCCTTTGAATCTCGACGCGTGATCCGCATAAACGATCGCGAATGAACGAATCATCCTCGAGACAAACCCTTCGCGAAAAGGGTATCTGGATGATTTATTCCGGCGTTGGAAACGCGCCTTAAGGTTTTCGTGAAATTCACGCCGAGGACGACCGAGTGGAATCTCTTGTACATTAAATTAGCCGGGGTTGACGATTAACTCAAGATCATTTACGAGACCTGGCTACCGCCATCTTTACTACCTCTCCGTCCACCCTGTCTCTCCCCTCCCCCCTCCTGCTAACTGCGGTAATTGAATTTGAGAGCGGCTCGCTCGTATTCCTGACTCCCGGCTTCCTGTATATACCGGAAATAAAAAGAAGAAAAAAAAAAAAGGAAGAAAAAGAAAAAAGAAAATTTGATAGCCTTGCCTCGTTTTCTCTTGAAAAAGGGGGGAATCTTGGGGACGTCGGAGATCTGTGATTACGCGACATTTTCCCTCTCGTATATAATATCGTTTAACGTTTCGAATAATTCGAAATTGCTCGTTCGTTGCTTGTATGCAGTTTGTCAAAGTTTGTTTGTTATATCGATTTTTGTATAGATTTTTTATAGATGCGAAATGATATCAGATGTATCGTTTTAAAAGGGGGAAATATAACACGATGAGATATTTCGAACGTATGCAATTTCAGAATGATTTTTTTTTTATACGTTTATCGATCGTGAAACGAATAATCGATCTTTTTTGTCTAATAAAATTTCACTTTAATAATTTTTGTTCGCAGTAATCAAAATTATTCTTAACGTTTTCTTCGTATCCGTAATGTAATCAATATTTCATTTAATAAACGTTTAATAAACGGAACGTTTACAAGTCGTTTAACGACTTCTCAAAAAGAGAAACATCATTATCTCAAGAATAAGCGACGATGTTATAGTTGGTCCGTGTACATGTAAAATATAAATAGGTTTAGAAAGTTGTATCGCGGAAAAATACCCTCGTTCACGGTGTACCGCCATAACGGTTGAAGTGGCCATTGAAGAGTGGGCGCATCAATAAAAGAAGCTCCCACATCTACCGTATGTTTAATACATTCAATTTCTCGACTCATGACTGCATTCATAACGTCAATTATGAAATAACGCTAAACACAATATCAGCTACTTTCAATATAATGCCTGTGAATTCCATATGGATTTAACGGTACTCGTGCAATCTTGCCACGATCTTGCGACAATTCACCTGTCTATTCGTTCCAAATTCCACGATTCGAAGAGGAAGAAATTTCAGATAAAAAATCGATCAATTTCAAAATCTCTCTGATAACTCCAATCCTTAGTTGTCGCATTGAAAATAACAAAGAGGAAGAAGAAATCATAGAAATCATCGATAGATCTTTCGAGAAACTTCGTAAAATCGATATTCTCAAAATCCAAAATTATTTTATCCCCCAAGGAGCTTCGAATTCTCAAATCTCGATCGATTTCAAGATTCTTATCCTAATTTCCTCTCCGTCCATAGACACTACTTTCCTTCGATCGGAAAAAAGCGGAAATAGAGAAAGGAGAAATCATGGACAAAAAATATCTATAAATCTTTCGAGAAACTTCACGAAATGGATAAATTTCAAAATTCCCATCCCAATTTGCCCCTCCATTCTTAGACACGACTTCGATCGGAAAAAAGCGGAAATAGCAAAGAGAAAAGAGAAATCGTAGACAAAAAAATATCGATATATATATAGATCTTTCGAAAAAATTCTTATCCCAATTTGCCCCCTCCCTCCCATCCTTAGCCACGATTTCCCTTCGATCCCCGCGAAAAGAAGCGGAAACGAGTCGATCGTCGTTAACCCCCTCCCCCCTCCTCCTCCCCCGATCGGCGATCGATGCTCGATCGATGACGTCGCGGATGTCGTGCACGGAGGAATATGAAGAGCAAGCAAGCCCCTTGGTTCCGACACGAGTCGAGCAGCAGGATCGTGGCGGCATGGCAGGAGGTCAAAGAACGCGAATCGCAAACTCATGCGATCGGCGCGTTGCGCGCTGCCTCTCTCGAGCGCGCAGTGCCGGGGCTCTCGGCTGTTGGAAGCTCGGCCAGCCGAAAGGGGACGGGAACACGTTGGAAAGCCGAAGCGGGACGGAGAGGGAGATAGGTGGTATTCGCCAGCTGCCGTTGAACGTGTTCAATGCCGCAGTTGAAGCAAGAAAGCGGTCGGCGGAGGAGAAGAGGTCGGTCGGTCGGCCGCTCTCTCGCTCGCTCGCTCGCTCTCGGTTCTCTCTCTCCTTGGTGGGGATGGAGCCGTGTGGGCCGGCTGTGGTGGTGCTGCCGCTACTCCTGCTTCGTGTTCCTCTTTCGACTTCAGTTCTCTCTCTATATACGTGCCGGGAGGTATTGCCATTGCCGGGCCGGCCAGCATGCTCTAGGCGGCCTCGAGAGAGAGGAGAGCACCACCTTGGATCGGCCTCTGTCAGGTAGGACCGAAACTGTGTGACGTCCAGCCGGGGGAGGGGGTGGAAATCCACCACCGGCATCTCGACTGGCAGCCCTACCGGTTGACAGTAGAGAGAAGGCACGCGAAGCCACTCCTGCCGCCTCGTCCAATCTAAAAATCGTTCTCTAGATTTTTAGTCGAAACTGTTACGCGCTCCATCGCTAGATACTCCTCTCTATCTCTCTCTCTCTCCCTCTCTCTCTCTCTCTCCTTTCCTCTCTTTCTAATTGTGCTTCAACCCGTTAATTTATCGACCTATTCATCCGTGTAATTTCTTAGAAAAAACGGTGTCTGAAAGTGGTAAATCGTTGTGTAATAAGTACATATATATATATGTATATATATATATGTATATATATATATATATACATATATATATATATATATATGTATATACACGTACCTGTAGAGCGTTGCGGTAGCGAAGCCGGAATGTCGCCACGTTAAGATCGTCTTTCTGCTCGTAAATCCGACTGCGTTGGTATCAGGAGGCACGGTATAACGGAGCCGTATCCGGCAGTGGTTGTCCAGTGCAAAGAGAGAAGAAAACGGTGTGAAACTAGTATTATTGTACAGAGAAAGAGAGAAGGAGAGAGAGAGAGAGAGAGAGCTTCGGACGAGAGTACTTGTTCCGAAGATTTCGAGACGAGGGCGAGGATGAGAAGATCGGAAGAACGGATGACGAACGAGCAACGAACGAATTTCGCGAGATTCGGGGGAAAATTGTGATCGCTCGGATCGGATTGTTTCGGTTGGCAAGAGTCGCAGAGAGGCGGAAGGATAAAGGGAAGAGGAAGAGGTGGAGAAAAAGGGAGACTTTAACGCGCTAGTAGTAGACGGTTGACAGTCGACGAGGACGAAGCGAAAGGCAGCTTCGAACTTGTTAACCGGTTTCCGCGGATCGGCATGCAGAACGACACTCTGCGAAGACTACGTACGCCACGAAGTGGAGCCCTCGATGTTCCGTGCGTGTCCCACGCGTAAAGCGATCGGACCGGTCTGCCGGATCAGAGACGGATGATCACCTGCCAACGATAGTATACCTTGCAGCGGTACAAGCTGGTACTGGATAATTTTCGAAGACCCTGAGAATGGTTAAGAAACCATGAATACCCTGTGAAACTGATTTTACGGTGTGAATAATATTTTATTATTTATTGGTCGTCGAGTGTTCGAGAAGAGGAGGGAGAAAAGAAACCATGTTTGCGCACGAGGATTTTTGAAATAGAGAGAGAGAGAGAGAGAGAGAAGGATGAAGGATTATTGTTTCAACGATTGGAAAAAGGAAGGGTAGCGAGGAGACATCGACGCGGGGGAAGGAAGGAAGGAAACTAGCTCGTCGATCATCGAAACGTGCTTTCCTCGTGGTTTCGTGAGATATTTTTAATACTCCTGTGAGTGTGATCCATCGAACGGTTGTTTCTCTCGGTTGGTTTAGAGGTGGTGAAGTGGAGAGGAGTTCTGTCTGTCCGTTATCTGAAATGCATCTGAAAGAATTCTTTATTTCCAGAGTATATATATATATATATATACATATATATGTACTTGTTACACGTTGCACATTGTTGACCCACCGAGTGAAATTCCAGATAAAGAGTGTGCCTGTTCGCCGATAAGTGAATGAAGGTTTTTCACCGGGTAACAGTGTTGAATTGCATCGCTTGTACAACCGGTATGCCGGTAGTATGCGAATTAGAAAGTGTGCTAGGTGGTGCCATGGACAAGTGGGTGCCCCGCTCGAGTCAACGATTTACCTTTCTTCGAAAATGAGAATTCGAAACACGAAAAATCCCAGATCAGTGTCCCCTTTCGTCCTCGTGCTTTGAAAAAGTATCCGATCGAGCGTCCGTTTCCTCGATCCTCTCTGTTCGATCGTTTCGACAAATTGACGAAAACACGATGCCCGGTCATTTCTCATCTTCCCTGAACTCGTGGAAGAGAACGAGATACGAATAAACACGCGTCTTTGAAACGATAAAGTGAATCGTGACGGAAGGAATCTACGCTGGCCAGATTAATCGTGCTCGACAATATGTTCAGTGAATGGAAGAACGTATTGCACGCATCGTGGGTCGAGTGATTTTTCTTTTTTTTTTTTTTTTTTTTTTTTTTTTTTCGTATTTCGTGCAGCGCGTTGGATCCAATTAACCGGAAAAATTGGCAAAATTCGGCGAAAGCCGCAAACCGTGCGCTTCGAATCGAGTTGGAGGACGAAGAAGTGCAACGGTCGCCGTGGCATGAGGAGGTTCACACGCAGGCGCAAAACCCTGGCCGCATTCTCTGCGATTATGGGACGCCTTGGTAAAGGCTCGCAGAGCAGCACGACGAGGCCCATCTTCAGGGTACAGTATCGCAAACTCGTGGACGAGTACAATTCGCAGCAACAGGAACAGCTGAAGTTCATGCCAGCGTTACCCGATTACATGTCGTACTGCTGTTGCCGATGTGGTCACACTCAAAAACTCAAAGTAAGTTTTTTTTTTTTTTTTTTTTTTTTTTTTTTTTTTTTTTTTTTTTTTTTTTTTTTTTTTTTTTTTTTTAAATGTGTACCCTTTATTCATGCATGATCATGAAGGTAATCTTTGGGTAGAAAAATAAAATAGATTTTTCCCGATATCGATTATTATTTTTTTTCTTCTTTTATTTTTGTGAAAATTCTCCATGCGGACATTGAATTTTTAATATCATCGCTCGTATACGTATAACATAACGATATTCTCAAGTGTCGTTGAACTTCTCTCCTACCGTTTCACGAAATAGATTTTCAGCATAGGTTCGAATCTAAAATTGGTAACAATTTCGTATAATAACGTATAACAAAAATCATTGCGACATTCTCAAAAATCATTTTCTTCACTGTCCAACTTTCTGTCGTTCTGTACGACGTTATTATTATAGGAATGGAAAATCGATCGATTTTTATTTTTTTTTTTTTTGTTACAATTCGATCGCAATTAAGTTGACAGTAAGGTGAATGGAATAACATCATCCGCTCGACACCCGATCCCACCTGGACACTCGATATCGTATCGTTTCCAACTATATACGTATTGTTCGGTAAGGAGCGGAAAGAGCAGGCGCAGGGAGCCGCGCACGCAAGCCTTACTTTCACGCGAGTAAAACGACGAGCGGGCCGGTTGCGTCATTAAAATGATCCCGGCACAACCGATGGTATCGCGCCTTTATCTTTTATCTCCCTTTCTTTTCGAAACGTGTCCGCGCCGCGCCGTGTGCACGCCGCAAATCATCGAGAAACATCTTACCGTATTAACCAATCGCGATTAGGTTGCAGTACCGCAACATGACCCGAAACAAGCCGGGTGCATGCATCTGGCGGGTAGGAATTCGAGAAACCGAGTAGCCCATTGTTTCGCGAAAAAGGTAGGCGAGCATAAGTAAGTAGAAAATATTATATGCCCTTTTTCGTTATTGTTTCGTTGCCTGAGAAAGAGACGTAACTCGTAAAGTTAACGTTTTATTCAATGTAAAACACTGGGATGAAATAAGTAAAAAGGGGGTTGGTAAGAAATACGTATATAGAGAGGGAGTAGATGGGATAAAGAGGAGGAAACATCAGAAAAAGTGAAATTCTTTTCTTTCTATCGATTCGTTCGGATCGCAAAGGGATCGACGATTTTTCTCGAAAAACAGTTTTTTCGAGAAAAATGAACGAGTAGAGTGTTATTTTTTGTAAGTGAAGATTTATTACTTTTTGTGGATTAAAGTTAAATAAAATCGGCAAAAAGTTGTGAATTCGTTTATTTTACAATTTTTGTTTTTTTTTTTTTTTTTTTTTTTTNCTCCGATGCCGCTTTTTTTCTTTCTTTTTTTTTTTTTTTTTTTCCTACCTGTCCAACTGGTTGACGTGTTAAATAGATCCACTATCCCGGTAAGACCGAAACGAACTGGTTAAGCCAAACATGGTGTGTAGGAAAAGGTTGGAAGAAAAATCTAAGAAACCGTGGATCGGCTCGAAGACGTACGATCCAACAAAGTCCCGTGGAAAAAGTTGGAATTCTAAGATCCCGAGGAAGCCGAACGAATAAATATCTAAACTGAAGTAGGAATTTGTTACCGGGAAAAAAAGGATCGTGTGGCAACTACTGGGAAACTTACTACTATCTGCTCGAAAATATTTCTAAACTGGGATGCATTAAACGCACTCTTTGAAGCGAAAGAACGTGCTCGATAATTTCTATCTGCCCTGGAAAAAAAAAAAAGCATCCCAGTAAGTTGTCCAATCTTTCTCGAAAGATCCTCCCTTTTTTTGGTCGAATAACTTACTGGATCATCCTCCCTGATAGATAAGAGAAAATCTTTTTCGAGAAATTCTCGAGAGTTCCATTTTTCGCAACGCGCAAATTTTATCTACGCAAATTTTATTCTCAAAATTTATTCACGCGCAATTTAATTAAAACATCGATTCCATTCTCTTCGATAAAATAACCCTCGAAATTTTTTACTTTTCAAATATAATCATACAGAATGATGCAATCGTTCAATTAAAGATGAACATTGAAACTTTTCGATCGAAAAAGTAACAGCTTGATTGAAAAGTAACTCTCTATAGGCTCACCGATTGAGAACCACTGTTCCACTGTTCCACTGTTTCTCGATAAAATTATCGAGTAAATTTAATCTCGCTCGACAAACGTATTACCTAATGACCGGCGATAAATCCTTGAGAGAAAAATTCTCCAACAACGCTGCCCGTTTCCAAGAAAATCTAATCGGCATTCCGCTCTCTCTCTCTCTCTCTCTCTCTCTCTCTCTCTCTCTTATGTCTCAGCGATGACATAACCGACATAATCGATTCCGGAAATCAAATCGGCCGGAAAGCCGATTTCGGAGCTCTCTAATTTTCTCCAATTTTCCTTTCGGCATTGCGTCACGCGTGTTGCGATTATTAGATCGCCCGTTTATCGACATATTTATCTTAACGAGAGAAAAGAAGTCGAGGGAGAGAAGTCGAATTGTGGAAGTGGATCGTTGAATTCGCCTAAGAAGAGTCACCACCGATCGTTCGAATGTGCATGCAGAAGCCTTCGAACCGTCTAACCTTAGCGATATTACCGTCGAAGAGAGAGAGAGAGAGAGAGAGAGAGAGAGAGAGAGAGAGAGAGAGAGAGAGAGA
>NW_025224966.1:4388625-4490236 GCF_014066325.1 Apis laboriosa
GAGAGAGAGAGAGAGAGAGAGAGGAGAGGAGAGGGTATAAGCCGTGGGATCGGACGGGCACATTCCTCAGGACCGTACTTATAGCTGCTCGTGGCATCGGATACCTCGTGCTCACTGCTCACTCTTGTCTCTTTACCGGCACAGTGTCTGTATAATACTGATATTTCAGTCCCACTCGTTGTGTCTTTATATACTGTCGGCCACGTATGAATTACTCGCGGGAGAAAAAAGTCGTGAAAGAGGAGAAGGGGGAGGGAATAGGACTATGTAATTTGCTACGATATTACGATATTCGTTATCTTTTTTTTTTTTTTTCTTTTTCAGAAAGAACCTTCTCGCTTATCTCTCTATGAATTTTATAAATTCGTAGAACGATTCGTTTCATCCGTTGATTCTCTTCTCGTTAAGAGTTTATTAATCTATATAATTAAGAGAGTTGAAATATATATATCGTTCACCTATTTTGATAATTTCTTTAAAAGCGTAGAAAGAAAAAAGAATTACTCAAAACGATATATTGCGATTAAAATCAGCGAGGGATACACAAAATTTACGATAAATTTTGGTAATTATTTGGAAGGAAATGGAGAAGCGTTGACAGAATTCTGCACGCAGGATGATTCCTGCGCTATATAAGAAAATAAAACAGGGGAAGGAGGGGAGAAATGAATAAATAAACAAGCGGGTCTATAACATCGTCGAAGCACTTATCACCACTTTCCACTGTAAATCGTCTTCAATCCTTTTTTTAGCTCCGCCTTTTAAAATCGTGCTCGCAGCCCAGACACATTTATCGTGATGCATTCGCTCCACTTCCTCCACGTGACACGTCGTGTGCATCGTTCCCACACTAGCCTGACTAGCACAATTTAGATAAACCGCCGTTGGTGGAGAGATTAAAAGGTTAGCCGGGAAAATACAGTACGTTAATTGCCGCCACTTGAACCACCGACCTTACGCAGAAGCGACAAACAAGTCTGGGAGGGGGATGTAACTTAAGGATCTTCTCCCCCAAAAAAGACAGGGGGACTATCCCTCTGTAAAAAAAATTCGGTGCCCACGTTGCCGTTCACGTTGAAAGAAAAGCCATCCTTAAATAATTTTAAAAAAAGATCGTCGAAGGAATTCGAGAAGAAGGGTGGAAAAATTTTTTGTTTCGATAATTTAGCTTACGTTTAGATAAAACGTGCTAAAAAGAGATTCAGCAGAGATTTAATCACGTTTTATTAATAACGTTGGGTTATAACAACGCCAATCGTGGTGAAACGCGAATAACACGATCACGCTCATTACAAAATAATTTAGCGCAATTACACGGATGGGAATTCTTTCGATTCGAATCTCATCTCTTGCACCGATCCTTCAATTACGTAACGCAATGATGATTCGATGAAATGTTAGTAGGTCTCCGCGTAAAGTTGCGCGCTTTCAGACACCCCGAGAGATTAACCGAGAGTGATAGTAACGTGTAAACGAACGAAACATTGGCACAATTTTATTCTTATTCACGTGAGAACGTATGGATAATCGATCGCCCTCGGTATAAAGAACGATCGATGCCCTCAATTTTCTCGTTGCCCAATGATCGTGAGTGCATTGCAGAATATTCTAATGAGACGAGCGGAAACCACGACATCTACGACGTTTTAAACGCTTCGCCTTCGCATATTTCGTAACGTGTATCGACAAAAGGCGCTGCGTGTGGGTTGTTTATCTCCCCTTGTGAATAATCGATGTTAATCGAATCTCAATTGTCCGAATTTTGATGTAATGATTATTCGTTATCGATGTAAAGTTCGATGTTCAGTTTCAGAAATTGAAGAGAGAGAAAAAAAATTAAATTTCGCGAATCTGAATAATAAAAGGAGAAGAAAAAATAATTTCGTTCTAATAGAAATATGAAAACACTAGACGTAATATACGTGTATTGCGTACACACTTAATGGAAGAGGCTGTTAACTTTCTAACCGAGTCGAGAAGAAAAATCTCGACGGCCGTCTTCCGATGACAAAAGATACACCTCGAATCACGTTGTCAAGAGTTATTTTTGCGAGAAGAGAGGATGATTCCTCCGTCACACTCGTTCAACAACCCCTCGGGTTACCTATTGAAACGAATGTTCACCCTGGACACCCCCTCCCTCGGCCCTCGACAATGGAAAGCGCGCGAGAGATTGATCTTCTCTCCTCTGTATACGCGCGTGTGTGTATGTATATATGTGTGTATGTCCGCAGACAAAACCTCAAACGTCCTTTAACGAGCCCTTAAGAAGAAGGTAGAATCTGAATTCGATCGGGGGCACACGAAAGGGAGGAAGGGAACACTCCTCGAACGTAACGCCTCGATGGAGTCGACGATCGTCGACGACGAAATCCAGCTGGATTCAGGTATAACGTGTGTCCTCGACGATAATAACAACGCGGGACCCCGTATCACATCGGTTTTCATCGGGTCGGACACGCAGTCGAAACGTAGTTATTTATAAGTTAAGAATAAGGGATCACCTGTGAGATGGAAAGAGATGGTGTGGAAAAAGGAAGATAATGAGGAAGAAAGAGAGGGAGAGGGAGGGAGAAAGAGAGAGAGATCGCTTCCAGGTCGCAGACGTTACGGAATTCCTCTCGACATCAATAGAGCATCGTGCACAAAGGGTGGGCCATTATTGTCGGGGCACTTCATAGGAGCCCCAGGTACAATATGAACTCTCGAGCCTTGGTGGAGGCATAAGTTACACCTGGTAGCTCCTCAATAACACATTACTTCCCCGGCAAAGAACGTAGTAATGGCTTCGTCGTGGATTCGTCGTACCACTCGAACTCGCCCGTTCATTCTCTCCCCTCTAGCGCGTTTTGTTGAAGAACTGAAAGCATCTTTTTGTGGTATTTTTCCTTCGCTTAGAGCCTCCCTCCCCAACTTATGAGAGAAACCCATGAGAATATAATTGGCACATGGAGGAGAGTCCATCGATTCGAGCATCGACCTATCCCCTTCCTTGTGTCCAACCGATAAATAACAGCACATCGATTTCGAAAAAATCGGCACGATGATAAATACAACAAAAGAAAAGAAAAAGTTATCCGAATTTGAAGAGAAAAATTGAAGTAGATACGGAATAAAAAAGATATAGAATTATTCATTTCGTTTCGAGTGTACGTAAAATGTAAAAGAATTCGGAACAGACACGATGATACGCGTATATATAGATGTATATAGACTATATAGACGTACTTCTCGCGTTATTAAACCTAACGGAACTGGGTCGACTAAATCAAGCACAATGGCCGTCTCCTGCCAACGGCATACGTACGATATACTGCATTTTTACTCGCTTTGGAAGTTTTAGAAAGTGGAGGAGAGACACGTGAAGTTTTCAGGATCTCGACGATGTGGAATATGCGCCATACTCGGACGTCCACTCGGGATTTCCCACTCGGGGGTGTGCATAGCTTTGCAACGCAGCGCATATGATATTCACGGTGCTACGTTTATCCACTTTTGCTTCTTCCTTGAGTGAAGAACCACTTTCTGGTATTGTCTTACAACCTGTTTCGAGAGGGGGAAAATAACATTGTCGACACCCTTTTTCTTCTTCTTCTTCTTCTTCTTCTTTTTCTTCTTCAAGGAGAGGAAAAATCCTTGGGATAAATTGAAACGAGAACGGTTTTATTAAAATTAAAAAAAAGATCTGAAAGATCTTTTTAATTTTAACGACGGTTAAATGTAAATTGAAAAATGAATTGAATACGGGATGATTCAAATTGAAGAATGTTCGAAGAAAGGCAAATTATTATATTGTCTTAACTCGTATTTACCGAGAAATATTTTTACGTAGCAAAGAGTGAAAGAAACAATTAACTATTTTCCCTTCGAGCGAAACAAAGATGCGGTTTTCCTCTGTCGAGTCACGTATAAGACGTAGCGACTTCAGACCCGTATATCCTTACACGCGTCCCCCCTGCATGAAGACATTCCGTGTGCACACTTTAACCTTCCGGCAATTTAAGTTTGCTATTCCTTGGTAACCGCCGCTTGACAAAAGATTTTAATTAGATAACAAACTTACGGTATGTTAACGGAGCGTGATAATTCATAATGGGATAGAAGGAAATTTCTCTCCACTTGTTAAAAACGCTTCATTACTTCTAATATAATAATTCGATAATAACTGTGTAACTATATATATATAACGAATACGAATAATTGATATTGCTTGTCATTATTCTATAAGAGAAGAAAAGAGGGGGGAAAGTCGAAGATAATGGATAAAACGAATTCTTTTTTTTTTTTTTGTTCTTTGCTCATCAAACGCGAGTAAAATTTACATTAGATTCGTTCATCAAAATTTTTAACAAAAGGGAGGATGCCGAGATATCAATCGTATCAACGCCTGTGCACAACGCGACTGCGGAAAAACGTGAAATCGTGCGTGGCCATGAACGTCAGTATGAATAATTGTTATTACCCCCGAGTGGAGAGAAAACCGCGAGACAAAACCGGAAGTGCGCTCGAGTAAAGTGGATAAGCGTAATGGTGCGTTATGCACACAGAGGGAACACGCACTGGCGCGTCGTCAAAAGGAGTACGTTATAAACTCTGTGAAAGGGGAAAAGAAGCGTGACAAAACGGTTAAAAAGTCGGGAAGAATGTTGCGTTTCATCCGTGCGCCATCTCTCTCCATCCGTGATGATGTCATTGCATTGCAAGGTACTCGCTTTACTCGTTGCGATATCAAATTGCAACAGGAATCGAATTCTTTACGAGGTTGGTAATATCTAATATCTATTGACTTCCTTTCGAATAAACGTAGAGTGAAGAAACGATTTCGATCACCGTTTAAGATTCGATTCGATCTCATTCAGAGATTTTATCAATTTATAAATAAATATTTTAAAAAATGTGTTTGGAAAGCAAATGATTTATATCCATTTCTATGTCCATCCAAACGATGTCTATCATTTTGGTAATTCTTGATTTAGCCTGGTGATCAATTGTGTGGCTCTTGATTTCTCAAAATTGTCATCTATAATTGGATCGAGATATTAACGGTGAACACAGAAATAGTCGAATTATTGATAATTAATGCCCACGGTAAATTTATTCGTAAAGGAAAAAATTATTTTCTTCGATAATATTCATTTTTATTTAATATTCATTTTATTTATTATTATTTACAATTATATTTCCTCTCTGGTTCGTTTCGTTCTTTTTATTTTATTATTTTATTTGTCGTAAAAAATCGATCGAGTCAAACGTAATTATGGAAAATATTAAGTTGAAATTGTCTTAATTACTAGCTGCTGAATATTTAATTGGATTTATAATATTCACGGTTCTTTTATCCCATCATAATTCGAAATAGAAATATCGATAGCTTTTCTGTCTTGTGAGGAAGAGTTTTCATTAACTGGAAACGGAGAGAATTTAAAAAAAAAATAAGAAAAATAAAAATAAAAATTGTTGGTAATTTTTAATATTAGGTAGATAACATTTATTAAAAAGTTAAAGAGGTATTTAATTCTGTGAGTTCGATGTTTGGAAACGAGCGAAGTTGAGAGTAAAAAACCAGTCGGGAGCCCGGAATTTCGCGAAATGTTTTTGGTCAGATTTAATTAACCTGTGACACGCGGATGCTGAGGGGCGACAGGAAAAGGGGGCTTAATTTCGTCAGTTATGAGCACTAATGAAACTGTAGTTTGTGTTTCGACGTCACGCCATTGTTCCCCGGTTGCTGGTACGGCCTGAGGCCACTAAAAAGGGCCAAGGTAGGCCCATTGTCCTACGAATACGTGCTAGTGTACCCTTAGGCTTTCCAAGTTGCTCGAAAACAATACAATCCTGTAAAATACGAGGTAAAAAAAAAAAAAAAAAAAAAAAAAAAAAAAGAAAGAAAAAGAAAAAGAAAAAAAAACCGTGATAAGCGTATAACTGACTCGTCTGCAGCGAAAAATATATTTCCACCTGTTAGCGCACCGTTCAGATAATATTTCTCAATTTCTCACAAATACGTCGTAATACGTGCTCGCGCAATTATTATTAGCAAAATGAAACGAACGATTATTGAAAAACAAATATATAAATTATTGTAAAAGAGAAATGCGTGTAATTATACGAA
This sequence comes from Apis laboriosa, assembly GCF_014066325.1. Classification (NCBI taxonomy): domain Eukaryota; kingdom Metazoa; phylum Arthropoda; class Insecta; order Hymenoptera; family Apidae; genus Apis; species Apis laboriosa. Next base: position 4,394,738 of record NW_025224966.1, read on the forward strand.
TTAAAATGTAAATGCGTGTAATTGTAAATTAAATTGTAAAAAAAAAGAAAAGAAAAATACAATTCGACGAACTTTTTACCTGTAACTTGTCCATCGCGGTGAATATAACCGTTAAACTAAAACAAATATTTAAACGAATCCCAACAGAACAGAAGCTTTTCTAGTTTCGTTGTCTTGAATCAACGTGTACTATGAGTAAACAATTGTCATTTCTACACTTAATGAACCCGAAAAAAAGATTTAAAATTCGATGAATAAACAAATGTGGCAAATGTAGCTTCCTAAAAGAAGACGATATTTAATTATGAGTCTCCTCTCTTTCTCTCTCTCTCTCTCTCTCTCTCTCTCTCTCTCTCTCTCTCTCTCTCTCTCTCTCTTCGAAAAACAATGGTATTTTTAAAGCATCGGTGTTAATTCGTTACGACAATACACGAAAGAAAGGCGTCGATTTTACGTATTTACACATTAACAAGAGTTAAAATTTCATCATGGAGAACGTGAATAAGTCAGTTGAAAGAATTCCGTATTACCTAAACGCGTCCTCTGATCTAATCTCCTTGCCATCTCTAATGCCGGTATTATCTCTCCTCCAGTCTCGAAGGAAAACGAGGAGAGGGGGAGAAAAAGAAATTGAAAAAAAGGCACGTTCCTTGAGTTACTATACTTGTGTGTATATACTATATATATATATCTGACCGTATGTTACATAAGGAAACGCCATCTTGCACATTGGATCTCGATTGGATGCGCCAGCAGTTCGGTCCAGACGGGATTTTCTGAAAAGAATCTGCAATCGAAGGGACGACGATATCGTGTATCGCATTGAACGTTGGCTTTGCAATAGGATTGCAGCTAAAATAATCTATCACGATAGCTCTGACCTTTCCACAATACATGCTAACCAGTCCACGTATCGAATTCTTACGAACGATTGCGCTCGATTCCGCGTTACAAACGAAATGGTGAAATGAATCGCTGCGAAATTTCATTTCGTCCGCGATACGGAAACAATCGCGTTAATTCGTCACTTGAAAATAAAAATCGGACAGAGGGAAAAAAATTGATCATCATTTCTCATTCGATCCGTACAATTATATTTAAAATTATTCCCGCGTGATTGATACCTAACTGAATCATATCGATTTGAAAATTACAAGAAAAAATTAGAAAGATATTAAAACTTACTATCGATTCTTCCGTTCTGAAAAAAAATTTCCGATTAATTTCGTTTTTGAATTCGAGCGAAGTTGGAATAAGTTGAAGTTGTCACTTTTTTCAACTCCTGTACTACTAAAAAAAAAACGAGGCAGAATCTGTCGCGCAAACCAAACTCTGAGCAAGCAATTTTCCAAAAAGCTTCCCAACGTTCCAAACGTGGATCTGTACGATGATCTCTACGGTCAATGCATTCGGAAAGTCTGATCGATGGAGGAGCGTGACCGGACTGTGCTGACATGTGCAAGCAACTATGTAGTAATATCGTGTAAAGCCTTCGAGTATACATCGAAGGATGATGAAACAGGTGTTCGGTTTGCGAAGAGGGACGACCCAAGGGAAAATCGGGGGCCGATGTCTCGAGAGGGTTCATCCAATGATCATACGGAAGATCGAGCTTGGATCTGGCCGCCTGGTGTTAATTGCTGATCAAAGAGCCCAGCTCCGACTAAAATTCCTCCCTGCCCTCGCCGCGTTCCTCTCTTAAGCTCTCGTATCTCGATATCTCTTCCAATTTTCCTTCCGGATTTCACGTTTACACGGGCAAACGGTATTACGATCAAACACTGTTCTGAATCTGAAACTGCGGATTTACTCTTTTTTTTCAGACGTCTAATTTTCCAATAACGAAATATATGGTTTTTCTTTTTTTAAGGAAATTAAATTGAAATTGCAATCTCTCGTGTTTTTATTAAATCGTGTCTCGCGAAAGGAAGTGTCAAACATTTGAAATGTAGAAATGAGTTTGTTCGTAAATTATTTAATAATAGGGATGATTGTTTAGACTTGTTTTATTTAATCTTGTCAATTGTTGTTCGTGCTATTTCCGATTCGTTTATCCTATGAGTGAAATATTATTAGTATATTAGATAATTTTTGTGTAATTTTTATATATTATAGAAACTTATTGAACACTCGTAAACTAGATCGAAAGCCTTTTCTTCCATTGATGTTTAATTAATATGTATATTTGAATGTCATTTTCTCTCAATTATTTGTCAGTTTTATAAAAATATTCTTAATTATTGAATACACCTCGTTATTGATCAAACTGATGTTACAATAAATGGCAGAAAATTAAGCTCTCGCGATCTTGTATATTAATCATAGAGAATTTAACATGACAGAATAATCTCCGTTATAAGATAGTTGCGTACGATTGTAAACCTCGATTCATAGTTTCTATCGACATCTCTTCGCCGTCAATATCACGTCAATTCGATTATTCGACGTATATTCAAACAATATTACACGCACAAATCTTGTCTCTAAATAAATCATAACACGATCGATTACAATCGTACATAAGGTTCGAATATTTAGTTCCTAAATAATTAATAAATTCTGAATAATTGATTTTGAAATATATCTTAGATACACTTTACTTTGTCCTTCCATCGATCAATATCGATGAAAATTATTTCTACTTTGATTTAAAATAGAATATAAAGAGAATAGCGTACTATACAGCGAGGGGAGGAAGATTGCTATAAAATTGAATAAACAAACTGTTTGGTGAACAGAGTTGGTATGTGTGCCAGCAACAGGAAGCGGTGACTCGTACGTATAGTTCGTTCTCAATTTAATTTCAACATGTCAAAAATGCAAACAAAAATGCATCGCTTCTGGTGAACGCATTGCAACAAACAGATTTATAAATGGAATTTGGAAACAAAATTTAATCTATTATTTTTCAAAAAAAAAAAATAGATATATAGTTACTCGATAACCAGCATATAATCAAAAAAAGAAAAAAAATCTTTACAAATACGAGTTCAATTTAATTAATAATTAAATTGTTCTTGCATGAAATTAATTTGATCTGAAATTTGAAGCAAATTCTCGTTTTTAATATTATATCTATATTTTTATTTTATATTTAAAATTGAAAGTAAAGTTGATTTTGACAATATCCCGTTTTAGAAATATTATACGGAACATAGTTTCAAATGCTAAGCATCATTCCACTAAACCAAATTTCATAGTGGTAATAAATCGTGTAGGCTGCGATCAATAACCACTATTCTGCGGAATGAGAGTGGTTGCTCGATCAACCACGAAATTTGATTATCTAAACTATCTCATGAGGTATACCTGAATTAGTTTGGATAATCGAAATTCTATTCCACTATTTACACTTAATTATTAAATTACGACAAAACCATCGAATAACGCGCGCTTATCCTAAAATCCTAAACAAAATTTATCTCCTAACTAACGAGTTTTCGAAGAGTAATAAAAATATAATATAAAAATACCAACGATATTATCTGATTATATGAAAACGCAAATCGCAAAATTATTCGATATTTGTTATTGAAAGGAAGTCGAGGAGAAAAAAAAAAACAATGATTTTATCGTGGATAAAAAAGTAAAAAATAATCGAATTAAAAAAAAAAAAAACCGGAAGAATATAAGAAAGATAATGGTGGCGCTGGTCGAAGAGGAATGGTGGTGGTGGTGGTGGTGGTGGTGGTAGGACGCAAGGCTGCTGGCGGGAAGGAAATCTAGAGGAATGGGAGATATGGCCGTGACCGCGTGGAATGCATGGAATGCGGCCCGTCATGCCAGGGCAAAGCCACGGCAACCTACCGTCCTTTCGGTCCACTTCGATCCTTGTTTCTTCCTCTTTACATCCAACACGTCCACCTAAAATTGCGTATCAATTTGCCGCAATACCACGATTATGCATGCGTGTGCATCTTCGAATAAATTTTCTATAAGCATTTTTCTCCCTATTCGACTATTCTATTTCTATTTCTATCGACGTGCAACGCTTGTTTTGTAATAATTTTGTGATCGATTTACTTTTGTCATCGAATATTTTTATTTTATTTATTCGAAAATATTCGAAAAGCGGCGAAGGATGGGTATATTACGTATAACTCGTCTATCCAATAATTCGTATCGTTCGAAATTCCAAAAAGGGGAAGTTGCGTAACGATATTTTGGATGAGACGTGAATTGTGATTAGACAGGTGTGGTATACAAAACGTCTATCGTTTCCATCCTTACCATCATTCGAGTAAATTGCGAAGCTCGATGGTTGGAATCAGGAAAATCAATCAAGGTATCCTGCACCTGACTCTCTATGGGTTACCATAGAACATCTTCTTCGTGTCAAAAAACACGAAGAATCTTTTTTTAGTTATTGAATACTATCTTGTGGTAAATGTGCAAAATTTTGAGATAGAAACTTTGCTTCGTGCAAAGGTTTTGATTTTAACATTTCCTTTTTCTCATCCTCTTCTCGAATCGTTTCGATTTGTTTGTCAATCAAAAAAAAAAAAAAAATACGCACACATGGCTCTCGATTTTTCACATTATCGCATCGCGATAAATATCGAGGAAATTTTCAAAGATATTCAATTTATAGAGATTATAAGATACTTAAGTTTATTCGCAAACTTCGTTCGCAAGTTTCTTCAAAGTTTGTGCAAATATATATTACTTTTCACGTAATTTCGAAACTTGTGTTTATCGCGCTCACAGCTAATCTCTCTGATCTAACCTAAAAACTTAAACTTCGAACATATAAAACAAATATACACGTCTGTAAACGTAACGCCATATACGAAAAAACGCTCAAATTCTCAAACATCATTTCACATCCTAAACGATCCCTCAATAACCCGTATCGTTTCCATTAAACCACATCTAAATTCCACCGCGAAGAAAAGAAATACCATACGATTCGATGGATTCACACGGTCCGAAGGGAGAAAAAAGAAAGAAAGAAAGAAAGAAAGAAAGAATCCAACAGTGGCACGACATTGAATTTAATCGTTGCCCAACGATTAGATTTGAAAGAAACCCTGGATCTAATTGTCAGATCCAGTCCCCAATGGTTTCCTCCGAGGAGTCGAGAAGAAGGTGGAGGATGATGAAAATAAAGAGGATGATTTCATCCTCGTGTTTAAATTCGTATAACCACCTATATAAACCTTCCATAGGGCGGCAATTCTCCCGGCCGTATTTTCGTTTGTCGGCAAGAGATCCGCCGCTCTTGCACCGCCTACAACTGGAAATAAATTTTTCTCGATGACGCGAGCCCCGCAAGTCCCGCCGCGAATCATCGATCTTCGGTGGGCGAAAGCTCCACCTTCCCCTTCTCCCCATTCCTCCACACCGAATAACATTCGAACTTGAAAGCTGGGCTAGCTGACTGCCTTTCGAGGCAGTTTTATTTGGAGCCGGCTAACTGTCACGATCTGGGCTAATCGAAAGAGATTCAACAGGATAAATTGACCTGGATTTATTCCCACGCTGGTAGTTGGCGATATATAGCTTTCCCATGACGATACCCTCTCTTTCTCTCTCTTTCCTCGATACAGATTGCTCCGATTGCACCATGCATTTGCCGATTAAGTGCACCGGTCGAGAAATTTTCGATAATTCGTTCTTCGCACCTGCGTTTCGATTGAGACTGCGAGTGAGGCGATAAATTAATTTTATGTATCTTTTTGAATAGCAGAGAAAGAGAAAGAGAGAGAATGAAAGAGGGGGGAGACGAAGAACGCAGAATTGATTCGAAATATTAATTCGTTATTTCCTGTAGTGGATCGATTGAAATAACGGTATGAAAGTGATACGAAAAAAAAAAAAAAAAAAGAATGAGAAATTATTCCATTTATGAAAAATTGATTGTACAAAAATCAATCTGTGTATGAAGTAGCAATATAAAAAATTAAATCGATTAAATTTTAATCCAGGCAAACGTTTGATGATCTTATCGATTGGTAAATATATAATATTGATCGAAAAAGTATATTTATTCTGCAATTTCATCGTTGGATGTAAGAAGAATTTCTATATCTTTAGAAAAATAAGTATTCGTTGGCCAACAATTGATTCGAATATGTTGCAAATTAAACCTAATGAAATTTACATTAGGATATTTATAGAAAAAAAGAATTAAGTATTTTTCAAAAAGAAACATCCTAGAACTCTTCTTCCATAATATCAACAATACAATTTTTCTTCAATGCCAATAATCAACCAATAAGTGTAGAAAGTATGAAGAAGATGTTTTTTCCAAATCGGAAAATCGTGCGATGCCGTGATTTGTCAAATTCGATATCCTGGCGTGGAAGAAAAGATACGCGTAGCTGAGTGTAAAAGTGGCGTTTCGAGGACACGCGCATCGTGCACAGAACCGTGCGGGAGGAGAAGGAAAAGAAAGGAAAGGAAAGGTGGAGGGAGGGAGCGTAGCACAATATCTTACCCGCAACTTTGTCCCCACGAGGGAACAAGCTACCCGTCATTATGGCAAAAAAGTTAAAGCGTCCGTATCTACACAGTGACAATGTAGTTAAGCACTCGTGATGAGAATCACGACTCGCTATCCTCCGCCGAGGAGCATCTCCTGGGTGAATACAAAATACACGGCCGCGTTCTTTACGAGCCACCTCTTTCTCCCGTATGGCAATATTTATTTTTGCCCGTGAAACGCGCAACCGCGATTAAACTTTCACCATAACGAAGCTTTTGCTGCGTTCGTTCCACGTGTCACGAGCTCACGTTGATGTCACACTAGTGTTTTCATTCTTTCACGCACGTGTGCTCGAATGAAGAAACGATCGAGATTGATGCGCCGAATTCTTTCTTTTTTCCATCGTTGTTGTCTTTGGATAGAACGAACTAAGAAATTAGAATTATGTTATATCGGAATGGAAATTTGTTTTTTTGCAGCGATTCAGTGCAATCAATCAACTATTGATGATTTGAAAAATATTTGGATAAATGAATTATTTTAATGCGTTAGCCTATCACATCTTATTTTTTTTTTTTTTAGAACTAAAACTAAGTTAATCGAAAATTTCATTTCGAGCTCTATTTTAGCTTTCCCCGCTAATCGATGAAAATTTTACAATTATTTCTTATTTAATCTTATTCTTGTTCCGAGTCATCTTAACTTCCTGAACTTGATTTCTACTAGCCCTACTTAATCTTTTCTGAAGGCACACAAAAACAGGCCGTGACAAGCAGAATCCTTTCAAATCATAACATTGTAGCAATACCGTTTCTGTCAACGCGTTTAAAATAAAAACGTTTATTACAATAGTTTTTCTTATCTCGCACGAGAAACGAAGGGAAGAAAAATAACAACAAATGTGATCCCCCCAATTACGTAATCTCGAGATCGTCATTACAAAGGCATCCGGGTCGAAGGCAAAACGTTTACACGAGTTTATATTCGAAATAGGAAACGATTCCATTCCATCGTTTATCTCGATGCTTTATCGCGTTCTTTTTTCTCTCTCTCTCTTGTTGCCTCTGCCTACGCATACAATGCACCTTGTACGAACGTGCAACACGTTCGTTGCTATTTGTAGTGCGCACTAGCTCCGCGGAGCCACTAGCTTGCGGGCCAACTTACGAGATGGCGTGGCCCGACAGCAATTATAGCGTTGCCCGCGTTTCGTTAATTGAAATATTTCGAAGCTGACGCATAAGCATACTTAGAGAAGCGTACACAAATCATCAAATTAGTCACGGGAACGAATCAGAGAACCGGAAAATAAATAGGCGTTTGCTTTCTACACTTTTTTCTTTTTTTTATCAATTAAATCATCTTTGAAACCATCTTTCTCGACGTTCCCTTGAATAAATAAATTTGACGATTTTCCACGGAATGGAAAAAAAATATTATTCCCTCTTTCATTTACCACTTGTAATACACTGAAGAGAAAAGGCAAGCCGTCGAAATTGATTATCATAATCATATTATAATCAAATTGATTATTATAATCAAATTATTCGGAGCACAAAGGATTAATATATACCGGCGGGTAACGGATTACGCTATTTGTACGTCTTTCACCTTAGAGGGGTGGTTCGGTCAACCGCGATCCGGGACCAAGTCCAATTAATCTCAATCACGCGATCAACCAACGATTTTCGGTGAACGTTCTTCTCGCGAGGGAAACGTCGGGAAACGAGTTGAGCGAAAGAGACGCAGGAGAAGAAGAGCGGGGGTAGGGTGGCGGTAGGATGGACGCCGACAAAACGAGAAATGAAAATGTCGAGGAAAAGAGGAATCTCGGTGAGCGCGGCCGCGGTGGTAGATCTTTTTGTAGGATCCTCGGCAATGGCCGTGGTATGTGGTATATAACGAAACGCCCTTGCCCCCCGCGCGAAGGGAGGAATGGAAGGAAGAGGAGAGAGAGAGAGAGAGAGTGACCAGGCGGCGAGGAGGAGGGAGATGGAAAAGCGGCGAGCCGAGGTGGGTGAAGGAGGGTGGCGGCGTATACAGCTTTCCACCCAGGCCACAGTGCAAATGCAGGCCTTGAATGTGTAATAAGCACTCACGTCGCAACCCTTGGCCAGACCCGTGGGCTCGTGTCTGCGTTTAGAAAGGTCCTGGCCACGCATACGCCAGGCCAGAGTCACACGCGTGCCATCGTCTCGTGGATGGTGCACGTTGAATGCTCGACCCGACCCGTGGTGTACAACCTCGTTCGAAATCGACGCAAGTTTGATTGCGACGAGGACAACGAAGACGACGACGACGAGGACGACGACGGTTGACAACGATGGTTCGTTGGTTTGCCTGGCAGGCAAACACGCGAGCTTATGACTGATGGGGGTGAAAATGGGGTGGAAACGGGGTGAAATGGCAGGCGGAAGGGGCGGTGGAAGGCTATCGCTCTCTTTTCCAGAGCTCGGTGAAAGGCAGAGCGTGGTGCGTATTAATGCGCCACGTTGACGGTCTGCTCAACGAGAACCGCCTAAAAAGAGGTATTGTGCGATCAGGAATGAGTACCTACCCTTTTTTTACTTTTCTTTTTTTTTTTTTTTTATATTTCGTCTTAACTTGGGGGTTGACCGTTTGAGGGAAAGGCTGCTCGAATGATTTCGAAATCATGTCATGTAATTTTAAATCGAAATCGATTTTTATTTTTATTCTTTCATTATGCGAACAATTAATTATTCTTTTGCCTCTCGAATTAAAATCTTTTTGTGTCATAATTGTTTTTTTTTTTCTAAAAATATTTTAGAAAATAAAATTATCACGGTCAGAAGCTTCATATTAGGAAAGAATTAAATGATGTAAATAATAATTAATTGTGTTTAAGATAACGTATTTACAATCGTATCGTAAATTTTTATATTTAAGGTTTCCTCTGGATTTTGGGAATTCCTCGCGATTTTCTTTATCTCTCCTTTTGCTCTACAGTAGTTTTTTCGTTGTATCTTTTGTCGGATTTATCGTCTATTCGTTGGACGAAGATCGGTTTCGAAATAAAAGAAAAGTTTTTAGCGTTTGTAACCATCGTACTCTCTTTTGATCTCAAACAGAGAATGGTTTCCGCTTTGAACAAGTTGCTAGATGATGGTGCTTTTGTAGTGTAAAAAGTCTTTCGTGGAGGATATATTTTTTTCACGTTGTTCCTTATTGCGCAGAGGAGTTAATTAGAAAACGAATTAAAAATGCTGAATTACTTTCGAGAACGAAAAATTCGTTTGATATCAAGAGAGTGACAAATTATACTGCAATAGTATCGATTACGTTTAACACAATACACGTCACATCGAAACCTAGATCGTTTTACACGCACAGATCGTGCGTGATAAACGAAAAATATATACAAGATTAAAGAATAATATTACTGTTATTTTAACGTATATATTTCGGGTTGAACACGATGCCATGATGTGATCGAGAAAAAAAAACACACGTCCTGTCATCAGAATGTAAAAGTAAACGACACGTATCAACGTAAAATAAATAATAACAAGTGGATAATATTACAATTTAACAAATAAAAAATGATTTGATCGTTTAAAGATAATTATTCAGAATTATTTGTATTTACTTTGAACTTTATCATTAATCGAAATTGTTGTCCAAATCTCTAAGGGAAAAAAGAATATTCCTTTGGGAACAACACTCAATTATTGGACACTTCTACTAAGGTATCGTTAAACAAGACGTCTATATGCTGCTTCTTGAAGTGATAGGGAAGAACAACACTCCATTCCCGAACTCGCCACCAATTTCTAACTACTTCGTAAGAAACCTCGTTAACGAATTTATTTGCTGTGACTTTATCAAATTGGGAGTCTTCCTTTTAGTTTTCAACAACACTCGTATTAGAGTGGTGCTGTAACGTCAAGAATCGCTCACTTAATTTACTTTTCAAACAGCACGGCTAATCAATTTTCCAATTAAAAAAAAGATCTAATCTAAGAATAAAAATTATATTTACGATATAAATGTTATTATTACATCATATTTCGATTAATAAATAATACGAATTCGATCGTATATTTCTTATATCCGCACGAGTGTTATTTCTCAAAACAACGTAACGAACAAACATACGGTTTCTCTCGCGAGAAGCACCGATTGAAACTGATTTCTCTTGCGAATTCCATGCGAGCCAAGCATCGGATAACACGCATCGAGAGACGGGATCAAATTTGCAGTCACTGGCCACTGACAACCGATCGCTGATGGTACGCAGTTATCAAATCCCGCATGCACGCGTGATTGATCTACGTGATCTTCGTTAAAATTCTAGTTGACCTATCCTGACGGGGGAGGGGAGTTGAAAAAATAAAAGGGAGGGGAAAAAAAAAAAAAAAGTTGACAAAAGTTCGGATTGAATTGTTTTTATTCCTTTGCGCTCCCCCATTTTTTTTTCTGCTCTGGTTCGAGAACGATTCGATTCACGATTCGAAAATAAAGGGGAGGGAAAAATTGCGCGGTACGAAAGAATCGAAAAGTGTCGAAATTGTCGAAATTTTACACGTTACGTGTGAATTATTTATAATTGTATATACGTATAAGTATTATAATATCGCATTCCCGCGTGGAATTCGCAATTATTTTCGAGAAAGTTTCACTTTGAACATTACGCGAGGATTTCAATCATTCGGAGAGCGCCATTTCTCATCCTTTCAGAGTAGTCCTAAAAGGATCAGGTGATAAATGTATCCCATAAATATATGTAACTTACTGATGATTTGCACTTATAGAAGCGAGCAAGTGCCTTCGCATTGTATTTAAAGCGTTTGCCAAACTCCTTGCCCTCCTTGTCGGTGTAAAATCATATTTATCAGTTTTATTTATAAAATAACCGACGTGTTGTTTGCAAATCGTTTTGTAAAAATATGTCATTCTGTTAATAAAACTTTTAAATAATTTTGAATGTTAACAATCATCATAGTTTATAAATAAAATATTTTCGAAAGAATCTCTTTTAATATTTTTAATCTCGCGACAAAAATTAAATTTACGAAAACGATATACTATAAATAAAGAGAAACGCACTCTTCAAATATATATATATATATATATATATATATCACTCGATATCTTCGATTCGTTATTACTACGTTTTCCACAATACAGAAACCACAAAGAAGATACGGAAATCGATCGTAAAATATAGAACGAAGTATCACGTTAAATGGTTGCGTGAAACAAACTCCCCGATTCCGATCACTTTCGTTTCATGGCCTGTCGTCGGCCATGAAATAAAATTTGCGCCTGTGGTCGACTCGATGCCCAGAGTCACCAAAAACGCGAATATCAAACACGCGCCGTATTCTAACCGCAGACACGAAGAATACGCGGCGTCACACTAGCACCGTGTTCACATTCGGTTCCCATTTCGAATATCCGGCTTAGGCAAGTGGCGACCGCAGCTTGTGCTATAATATCGGATGCGCCACCATCCTCGTCCCTCATTTTCCACTCTTTCTCTCCCTTTTCCTGCTCCTCTTCGCCCCTTCTCACCCCCTTTCCCCACCCCGCTCTCTTTTTCCCTCTTCTCTTTTTTCTCCATCCATCTTATCCTTCGCTGTTATTATCCTATCTTTCTCTTTTTATTCCTTTCTCTTCTCTTTATATACTTTTCGCTTCTTTAATATTCTCATATCGTCGTCTTTTTCTCTCTTTCTATATATATATATATATCATCTTCCTCTTTTTCTTTCGATATATTTATTTCTTTCCTTCATCTCCTTTTTTTTTTCTTTCTACATTTTAACTTCTCTAGTCCCTTTCTTTTTTTTTTCCTCTTATCTTTCGATACATACTCCTTCTCCATTTTCGTATCATCGCGTCTCACTTCTTTCTTCATACACACCACGATACTCGTTCGACATATGTAAAGTTCCTCCACGTAGTTTATTTTCCGTATCGACCCCGCTTCCGGTAGCGTCCTCCTCGAGCCCTGTCGTATGGATTACACCCGACGTCCGTTTCTTCCTCTCCTCCTTCTCCCTTACGCGCATCCGAGCCGCTCGAAACGTTACGTGAAACAGCATGCCTCTTCCCCTCCTCCTGCTCCTCCTCCATCTCCTCCTGCTCTTCTCTCGTGCGATCGTCATCGGAAATTTTGTACGGACGACGACATGCGCGACGTTTTACGGGCCTCGAACAGTCGAGAGACTCCTTTGTGGAGAAATGGCGGTAAACTCGTCGTCTTCCATAGTTTCTGGGTGTGACGTGTGAATGATAAATGTTTTGGTTTCCCTGCTGCATTATGGGAGACGACGTCTTCCGTCATTGTTTACGAAAACTTTTCCCCCCGCGAAATAGCTTTCTTTACTCCTGTTGCTCGAGTAATTTCGGGCCAGATATTTTTCGAAAAAATTATTTCTGGTCGAAAAAGACGGTTAAATTGAAAAGTCAGACAGTCGATTCGCGCGGCAAGGGTCGGCGTAAAATTAACTTTAGAGAGATTAAATAAAAGACCACTTGAACAAACGCGAAGTTGTTATTTCGAAGCTTAATTAACCATCGATTATATAGTTTGAAATTCATCTTTGATGTAGACTGGAGCATAGAGGACTAGTGAATCGGCGAATTAATTGAAATTCTTTGGTGCAATATCGATTACTTCTCTGATTCGATCCAGGTCAATTTTTATCCTTAAGCACTTTGTAAATGGTTTTAAATGTATTTTAAATATTACAATAATATATTTGACGAATAAGGAAACTATTTTTACTTTTACCTTCGTAAAGTTATATTAACTTTTCTTTTCTTTTCTTTTCTTTTTTACGTTATTTTTCAGGCGGAGGAGTTAAACACCATTGTCGGCAATGCTTTTCGTATGGCATACGTGGCGCAGCTTCAGCGCCAACCGATCCTTCAAGATGTGATCTCACCGCAATCATCGCCACCCTACCGAAAGGACAAACAAGAGAATCGATCTTCGTGGGTATGTAAATTTCTGTACCTCGTATCGCGCACCAGCGATTTCGCTTTCTCTTAATTTTCATTCTATCGATAACGTAGCAGAGAAATCGTTCTGCCTTCTATAAATTCTAATACCGCATGAAGATAATTTACACGCGTAAAAAAAAATCTTTCCGAGCGAAAAATTTCGTTAAAATTATCAATAAAGCAACGATAATAGATAATGTAGATAATATAGATAATATAATATAGATAAAAGAATAAAGAAAAATTTACGAAGATGTTCAACGATTAATATAAGGATTACTTTTTGATACAAAAATCGAGTCAAAGATCAAGTGCAAGGAAAAATAAAGTAGAGAGGCGACATATAACGCGGTCTCATGAGAGCATCAGTCTCCAGTAGAGGTGTCCCATTTACAGGCCGCGTTAATTATAAATTCGACCCAAGTCTCTCGGCTCCATCGTGTTTCCACGTAAACGGTCAGTTCGTCGCGGTCTTTCCTCTCGTTCTCCCCACGCAATCGTCCTGGGAATCGTAAGATTCCGTCGATAAACTTTTCATCGTTTCACCGGCAAATTCAAGCCTCCGTAAGATCGATACCTGTGTCAAAATTGGCGAGTAAAACTCGGAAACTGGCCGCCGATATATCTGACATTTACCGCCTAACAGGTTAAACATTCAGTACGATTCCCCGTCGTTTTATTTCCTCGTATTTTCTTGCCCATGCTTACGTTATCCGTTCCCTGAAACTATTTTCGAAACGTTTACGTAATTGTCGAATAATTTAGTCGAATAAAAAACATGACAAATGTTATTTAACTTTAATCACATAGTAGAAACATTTTTTATTGTAATAAAATTTGTCCAAATTTTTAATACTCTTACCTATAACTAAATGTTTTTGACGAATTTATATAACATTACATCATTGTAATATCTAAAAAAAATATATATATAATTTTATACTTTTTACTTATCTTTAAACGCTATTCTCTAATGGAATTGTTTCACAGGAATTTCTCACAATTCAGTTGCGTAATGATTATTTTTCCTTTTTTTTTTTCGCAGAACAAATCGCTGGCTGGCGACAGCTCGATCGCCGGCGCGGGAGGTGTTTGCAGGAATTCGTCTTCGAATTCGTGGCTAAAAAGTCGGACGTCGCCCACGTCCAGAACTGGAAGCGGCTCGTCTGCGGCGGACATGAACGTACAGCTCGGCAGCGCAGGCTCGCCCACGCTGCGACTCGCTAGCGTGAAGGTGAGCTCACGCCTTCTCTTCCCCGAGTATACATATTTTCGTTCAATGGCTTTTTCAACGAAACGAGCGACGTTATTTCACGCCGTTATTCGCCACGCTGTTCTCGAGCCAGTCTCGAGAATAGAAACGTCGTTGAACAGATTGAATGGCGTCGTATCGGCCCATCGCACACGTGAAAACTAAATAATGAACGTGGTTAGAATCTTGGCTAATTTAATTCCTTTGATGATGTAACAAGATTTGGAACAAACAAATTACAAAATAATTATTCGAATTTATCAGAATGAAGATTTTTAATTTTCAAAATTGAATTGTTATTGCGATATTGATTGATTGTTTCTAATTATCTAATGACTTCATCTCTGGAAAACTAAATAAATCGAATTTTAATGCTGTTGTAACGATTGCGAATAGTTACTTGATAAACCCCGGTACACATCTCTTTTTATAGAATATGCAATCTTATCTTATCAACGAGGTAAAACAAATATGAAGCAAGAAAATAAATATTTAATCAAGAGATTGGATGCATTAAAATTCATCAAGACCTTATTTGCAAGTTGAATGCACGTATTTGTTACATCTTAGAAATAAATTTTCTCAGAGATTTTCATTATCATTTATAACCAACATTATCATAAATTATCTCTCGATGATTACTCTCGATAAACGAAGAACACTAATCACAAATTACTGTAATCGTTCTAGATAAGGAAAAAGATTAAAGAAAATCGAATCCGCGTTTACACTCGCATTTCTCTCGCGTTCTCTGCGATAGAAATGTCTTCGAACGTCGTCGTTAAGTTGTACATACCATGGAGATTGATCAATCATTTCTTTGCACCGAATCAGACACCGAACTCGATCCCGGGTCTACGGCCGACGCACAACTTCACCAACGTTCTCGGCCCAATAACGAACGAGGATGAGCCAAAGAGTATCTCTCAGCAGAGCACACCGAGCAGCGATGAGAGCAACTCACCTACGGAGCTAAATTCGTACAAGAGACTAACGGACAAGCCGCCTCTGATAAAGCGGCTGGCGATGGGTTTGACAGGTGGACGTGACGTTCTTGGGTTGAACGGTGAGGATGACAGCTGCCCCCTCGTCAGTGGTAGCAGCACACCGACGAGCCCGTCAAACAGGCCGCATTCTGGGGGTTATATAAACGAGGCGATCATCGAGTCCGAGGGCACGAGGCCGGCGTACAACAAGATACCCCCATCTGAGAGCCTGGACAATACCATCAACGCCTCCATCACTGCGAAAAATTTCAACATTGAGAACAACAGGTAACAACTTGTGAAAAAGATATGAATAGTTATCTTATGACAAATCTTTCAATATGTATAGAATATTTTATGTGAAATATTGTGTGAATTACATATATAGATATTGAAAAATTTTCATTTTAAATTTAAATAGTCCATCTTTTAAGTAGAAAAAGATATCGATATTGATTATAATTATAAAACTTACAGGATAGGACATAATTCTCCCAGCTCTGGTACGGAAACAGAATTCAAATCGAAGAGAAGATCTCAGATTAGTACCTCGAGCAGTTCAGTACCCGCTGATGGAAGTACACATGGTTCCACGCCGACCCCACCACCTCTTCCTGAAAGAACGGATAGCCTTAATAACCGCAGTGAAGAAGCTGAACTACGAAAAGCTCCCTGGTTTCAAGCTGGAATACCAAGGTTTCTCATCATTACATTTTTCTAATATTTAATTTTCAAAAATTGCTAATTCAATGTATTATAATGATTAATATAAGCTTATAACATATAAGACATAACTATTTTAAAACCATGAAGCTTTTTACTCATTGATATTTATTTAAATGTAAATATCCAATTATCCATTATTATTATTATTATAAATAATAATAATTTCATAAATTAAAATGCATAAAAATATATGTACAATAGAATAATAACAAACCATCTGAGTTTAGTTATTTTCACTGCTTATTTATATAAATTTGCATTTTCACAGTGTCATGATCATTTATGATTCCAGGGAAATAACGCTAGAAGTGTTGAGTCAGGAGCCGGAAGGAGCCTTCATGGTGCGAGAGAGTACCAGTAAACCCGGATGTTATGCCCTTTCGCTTCGAGTGCCGCGCGAATTCCAACCAAGCGGAATAGCCCATTATCTCATAATGCGTACGAACAAAGGCTACAAAATCAAGGTAAATCTCTTCTCTGGATGGCCTTTCTTGTGAAAGTCTTTAACCGTCTAGGAAACGTCTGCGCTTAAATAGAGTAATTAACACTTTCGCCTTGACAACGTAAATTCATTTTCTACTATTACAATTCATTTCAATGCTATTACTCAAAGCAGACAGAAAGACTAATAATTGAATAATTTGTATAAAACAAAAATAATTAAAATATATTGTTGTATAAAGTTACAAATTACAAATGATATTATCAAGAATTATACAAATTAATATTTTCATGAGAAACTTTCGAAAGATCAATCACCAGAGATCAAATAGAAAAATTAATATACAAAAATGTTGATTAAAACTTAATAATATAAAATAATATTTAATTGCATAACTTAATAAATAAATAAGCTTCAATTATCTAATTTTATATATCAATTTTTTTTTATTCTGAATATATCTCTTCAAAGATATATTTATAGATAATATATTATTTATAGATTTTATTTATATCAAGTACATTAGATTCTAAAAAAATTCTTTCGAGATCTATATAATCTTTTAAAATAAAATTTTTTTTTTCATGTTAACCATGAATGAAACGAATGTACATTGACAAAGAAAACTGAGCCGCTTTGTACCCAGATGTTAATCACCGCAGAGTAATATCGCGTTTGGACCGATGTTTTCAGTTCAGAAATATTATAATAGAGACATTGTGCAAGTACAAAGCTACTCCGGTTGCGTATTCTGCCATTTCGGTACGCGTATTTAAATGTCCGGATTTCCCTTGTAGGATAAATTAAATGGGTCCGTGGACTTTGATAATCTCCGAAACGAGTATAAATGAGTTTTGTTGGATGTACCGTAGGGAAATCAAAATTCCCCACTACTCTTTCATCTAGAATTGCATTGCCGTGGCAACACACGATGAGATTCGAACATACAGTACATGATAATTTTGATATATGTATATACGATATTTGTTATTCGTTTGCTTCGTTTCTAAATTATTTATTACATAAAATCGATATATTTTCAATAATTAATTTTACATTATTCATTTGATGTGATAATGAAATTTGCAATTTTTAAAGTTTTTAACATATATATATATGTAACAACAATCGTAATACAATATCACTGTAAATAATTATACTTATAATAATTATACTTCAACAAAAATTATATTACTATTTCATTTTTATCGAAAAAATTATAATGAAACAAAAACTAATTAAAATTTTATATCGTTTCACGATAAAATTAAAATTTTTGATGATCGAATACAAATAGTAATTATATTATTTTATTTGTTGCAGGGCTTTACAAAGGAATTCACGACACTTACTGCTCTAATTACTCACCACTCAGTGATGCCAGAATTACTACCATGTCCTTTGTCATTAAGTCGATACAATCCAAGCTTTGTGAAAAGCGATTCCAACAAAGACTTCGCGGACATCGATTCGGATCCTGATTACAATACCTTAGCCGACTTTCGCAAAATGATGGCTGACTTGAACGTCTAGAAACTCTTGTAATCAGAACGATTTGGAAAAAATCGATTCTTTCACCAATTCTTCGAACCGGACAGTTAAAGCTGAATTCGTTTCTGAAAGACTACGAGAAACTGAAAAATGTGCTTCACAATAAAATTCTACAGGAGATCGTTGAAAGGAGTTCGTAAAATCATCAAAATGAGTTTTCACTGAACTCGATTCTCGATTGGTCCATCGATCGTATTTGTCGATAAATAGAAAGAATTATTGATGACATGATTGATTGATTATTCGTTACAACGATTTACCACATGCTCGAGAATAAAAAATGTTGTATGCTAGAATAAAATTCAGCACGTTCTCGCGGTGATAAATATTTATAAGTCATCAATAGATGATAGAGAATATAACATAATTTAATGATCGCCATTATTCGTGAAAATAACAGCGAATCAAAAGTCGGAGGACGCACAGCAGGGAAAAACTGATTCCTTATTTTGTAGATTTCATTCCCGATATTTTTCGTTCGATGAATAAAGATCAATTAATATAGATTTTAGATTGAATTGTTAACAAGCGTCTATTTGTGTATTAATATATATTGACGCCGACTCTGCGATAAAAAATTTCGAAGGACAATTAATTTGCAGGATTTTTGATAAACTAGCTTATTGTAGCATTTAGATCGAATAAAAATTATCAGAAAAAATGAAATAAATATTTTTTAGTGTTACTGTGAATATCTTTTGAATGGTTTTTTGTTACGGACGAGTGTGTGAAATTCTATAGTGTTCAGTTTATAAATCAAAGATTATTTGACAGTATTACATTATCCGACGATCATTTAATAAACAGAGCAAAAACTTTTAATAGAAAAATTTACCGATTAAACAATAATAAGAGGAATATTATATTAAATCGATATAATTTTCAATGAATTGAATATGGCGATTATACAACGAGATCTTTTTAATTTTCGATTTATTAAAAAAAAAGTTTAAAAATCCTTGAGATTTTGCTATTAAAATTTCACGCGACTAAATGTTTTACAAAAGTAATGTAAATGTGTTTATATGTATATAAATTATAATTATTGTTATACAATACTATTCATATTTAATTAAATAACATGGACGGCAGCGTTAGAAGAAATAGATCTTTGAAACAGTGACGATACAAAGCGTAGAATATGTATTACCATGGAATTTTAAAACCGATGAAAAACATATTACACTAATAATTTAATTGCTCGACTAACCTAGTCTTGTACAGAATTTATGCGCGCATAGTGGATGTTAAACAGAAAAAAAGAAGAATAATCTTACGTGTGTGTTAACCGACATAAAAGATCAAAATCGAAAACTATGTGCCGCTTTTTATACGCCCAAGAATATAAAATTTTAAGGAAATATTTCAATAAAATTCCTACTTTTCAATTTTTTCAATATACAAAATGATAAAAAAATCGAATAAGATCTAGAATAAAATCTAGAAAAACTATCATTAAATCCACCGAATAATATGAATATGAATATAATATTATAAGATTTTATAAACGACAGGTCATCGTTGATTTATTCTACAAAATAATGCGTATAAGAGACATGATAAAAAATAATAAAATAGTATTTTATTAAGGAGTTTATCTGCAATCAAATATCTGGTATTAAATTAAATACAATATTCCTTCCTATCATGCTATATATTTACGTATAAAATCGATAAATGTTTCTTATATTCGTTTATTTAAACCGAAAATATAAGATTTATAATGCGGACCTGAAAATATAAAATAAATAAAAAATACGAAGACTAAAATCACATATTGTCATTCTTAACGAAAATATGAAACAAAACTTCAGCATGATTTTTAGCTAGTTTACGGACATTCATTATACTTCAAACATCGAGTATATGATCTTCGTATTGCCAAATTCAGAAATATTTGCTAAAATAAATGCGCAATGAAAATGAAAGAAAATTAATAAATCATTGTAAGCTACGCTAAGCAAAACATTAATCACTGCTTGAAGTTTGTAACGTTTTACGAATTATTATATAGTAATGCGTTGTATAATTTCAATAAAATTATTTATTACAATAAATATTGAACAAAAAAATAATTCAATTGTGTGTGTCCAATTTATATCCATAATTATATTTTTCATTATTAAAAATATTATAGTATATAAAATTCTAAATTATATTTCTTGCTGTGCAACGTGTCTTTTTCTTTCCGGAATGAAAGGTACAGTTCCTGGTTTAGAATGAGCACGTCTATTAGACTCCCTAAAATAAAATAAGTAAATATAGTAAAAAATATTTCGAGAAAAAATATACATAATTCATATATTGATTATTATTATTTTTTTTAATAATGATATATACTTTCGTTTAGTCTTTTCTCGAATCGTACGTAATTCATTCTTTGCATTGTAAATATGTTTTGGAATTTGTCTATGTCGCGCAATTCGCTTCACTTGAGGATGTGCAGCAAACTTTTCTTTCAAAGCTTCACTATAATTTAAGGCTGCCTTTTCTCTAGGTTTTAACTGTAATTATTTATTTTATTAAATTATTATTATTTTAATATATAAAATAATAAAAAATCAAAAAATACAAAACATACCACACCCAATTTTTCTGACGCCCTTGCTTTCCAAACACGAATATTCATTTCATCACTTCCACTAATAATATATTTATTATCAAGAGACCATCCCATACATGTTAATCTTTGCATACGTTTTGTATGGTAAACTTCTCGAGAATGACCTTTATTTATTTCAAAAATGCGAATAGACTTATCATAACTACCAGATACAAATTCTTTACCAGTTGGTGAATAATCAACATCAATTACAGCTTCTACGTGATCCATGTGCACATTTACTGGTGTTTTCAACTTACGAATATCGTAAGTATATAAACTAGATTAAAAAATAGAATATATCATAGTTAATACATTTCTTAATTTCTATATTTCAATTTAAATAATAATAAATTTAAAGAAAATATTTTTTTTTTTTTGAATTTACTTGTAATCTTCATTAGCACATGTGAAAGTAATAGCTTCCATAGGATTCCAAGCCAATCTATTGGTTCTTAATCTCATAAAAACTTTTCTCAAAGGACCTGTTTCTCTGGCATCATATAAAATTATACTACGATCACTTCCACAAGCAGCTATAAAATTATATAAAATTTTAATTATGATCTTATAAAATTAAAATATAATCATTTATACTTAATAAATTAATAATAATTTTTATAACACAATAATTATTCTTACCAAATAAATTGGTTTGAACAGGATTATATTTAATATCATATAAAGTATCAATACCCCATTTTAATGTACGAATGGGTTCATTACGAGTTTCTTCCCATAAGTGGCATACTTCACCACAAGTTACAAATATTGGTTGGGAACGATGATGAGAGATTCCAGTTATTACAGTCTACAAAATATCCATAATTTTTAAACTAATATAAAACAATAGTTGCTAATATTTAATATCTTACCTTACTAATAATTGTATTTATAGGTTCTTCTTCTTCACCAAATGATGTTTTTTGTGACTTCCATGTTTTAATAGTTTTATCATCACCAACAGTAATGAAATGTTCACCAGTTGCATTAAACACAATTCCTCTTACAATACCATCATGGGCCAAAAAACTACGTATACATTTTCTTTGTGTAAGATTCCATATTCTTATTTCTCCATCAAAAGCTCCACTAAGTATAGTAGATAAATGGAGAGGATGCTTACACATATTAGACACTCCATCTTTATGACCTTCCAAACATCCTATAAAAGGTTTTGCAAATACTCTTTCTAATTTTACTGAATTTAAAGCTCTAGTATATTCTCTTGCTGCTTCAAAAGGATGTAATGCTGGATCATAATTCCTAGGTACTATAAATAATGAACAAAATTAATTATTTAATTATCATAACTGTATATAATAAGATATATGATTTATAACAAGAACTTAATTTATTATTATTTTTCATTAATACTAACCTTTATATATGTCACGTTTTGTTTCTCTTAAGTATTCATCAGGATTTCTTGTTAGAATTTTCACCTTCATTTTGTAAATTTATTAATTAAATAAAATTTTTAAAGCATATTTTTTTCATCACAATTTGTCACAAGTGAAATAAACACGTGCATATCTATATATAGAAAATAAAACATAAATATCTATACGTTTTTAAATATTCAATATTTATCATTAAAGTAATATTGAAATTAATATATATTTTATATATTATATAAAAATTAAAAGATATTGTAATATTATTTTTCGTGGACAAATATTAAATTTTTAAATTTAAAGCAAGTATAAACGAATAAATAGAAAAAAAAAGAACACATACAAAAATGATGAAATCAACACCACTTTAGAATGCCATAAATGAAATTTATAAAGAATAGCAACTAGTATGAAAAAAATATAGGATCAGAATTGATCGCGCCATCTTTGAATGCTAAAGATAATTCTTTTAAGAAAAGATAAAATAAAATAAGAATTAACTTTCAGCGCTATTTTTTAAATCATATCTTTATAAAAATATTTTAGAGATAGCGTTGATTCTCGATTCTTGATCTATTTTATCTCTTCTTAGAAGAATCATTGGCGTTTAAGAGGTGGTGTGGATAGTTTTTATTTATTTCTTCTTTTTGTATCATTTTTTATTCTTTTTTTATATTTCATTTTAGAAATGACATTGATCGATAATTTTTATCCTATCATTATTTTTCTGCCATTATTTGCTTTCTTTCTCTATTTGATATCTAATTACAGATGATGAACATAAAATGCTTATTAAACATTTCATGATTTTCTTTTTTTTGATTTAATTTTTCTTAAAATCGTTCTTGTCTTAAAAATTATATTCTTAGATTTACAATGTGTTTCTTGAATAATGTAAAATAATATATTCTGATAAATAATATGAATGTTTTTTGACTCGAGTCAAATAAGTATTCAACAATGATATAAAACAAAAAAAATTCGATTCAACAAAGAAAATAGGAACAAATGTTGAAATATTTTATCGAAAAAAGGATTAGAAAGTTCTTCTTAAAAGAGAATTTTTTTATTTATTCTATTTTTTATTTGTAATTTAATAGTTTCAATTCCAACCAGTACAATGTTACAATCTTATTCTGAATCGAATCGATAATGTTGAGAATGACTTTAAAATGATAAGAGAATCTTTGTGTCATCGAGAATATCATATAAATCTAGGATAAAAAAATATATTGAACGTATATTCTGTACTTCGTCTGTGACATTATGTTAGTAGTACGTAATACGTGACTCGGATAACGTGTGATCGTAAAAAACAGAGCAAGTTTTTAAATACTGTCAGTACAGTATAAATTACAAGAAGTAAGTAATCAATTTTTACAATAATAAATTTAACAATTACATGAACTATTACATTGAAATTGGTTATTACATAAAACAGGAGAATAAAGAGATATATTTAATTGATTGATTGATAATTTTATTATATTAAATATATATTATTAATCTAAATCAAAATATGACTTTTAAAATATAGTCATTCTATTATGAAGTACAACTTATTTATAGACATATAATATATAAAAATCATGAGTACATAATATAAAATTTTAATCTTAATCATTAATATCATATATTTATTACAAAAATAATTAATATAAAAATATCTATAATAGTTATTGTTAATATTAAATAGCATTTAACTTTGATAAAGATTTTTATTATATATAGGATGTTTTGCACAAGATTGATAAGGCAGTTTAATAATAATTTTAAAATAAGACAACTACATTCAACATTTGTTAAAAATGAAAATAAACCTATTACTGAAACATCTAAAGCTAAAACTGAAACAGCCAAAACTACTAATATATCACAAGCTGAAAAGGAAGCAATTGAATTTGTATCAGGTAAAATATATTTTTAGAATGCTTTTGATTTTAATAAAAATATGTAAAAAAAAAAAAAAAAAAAAATTATGTTTTAGGAGAATCTTTATATACTTTGACTAACTTTGATAAAAGAATATTAGTTTGGGTTAAACGTTTTCCTAGTATGGATAAAATTCCAAAACAAGTAAGGTAAGTAAAAATATATTCTCATATATAATATCTATAAAATTAAATTTAAATGCATGTACACATATTTATATACAAATATATAATATAAGTACATTATATTTTCTAAAGAAATATAAAAGTTTACTTATCTTAAAATTGTGTCTATTAAATTTTTTTATTCTTGTTATTCAGTATACGAACTATACAGCTAGCTCATACTAAAGCCAGAATTAAAGTATGTTTTTACATGATGGCTTTTGCGGTAATTGGCTCTATTCTAGCTGTAATAAGTGGTAAAAGAGATGTTGCTGCTGGAAAAAATATAATAACAGAAAGACAAAAATGGTATGATAAAGTGAAAGAAAAAGCTCGAAAAGAAGCCGAAATGGCTGAAAAAAATGAAAAATAGTATTTTAATTTCTTTTAATAATTTAAATTACTTAAATTTTACTTCAATATTTTAAATATTTTTTTGATTAACTTTTTTTCCATATCATTATATTTCATTAGAATTATTTAATCATTAAAATCATTATTTTGATGATAAAATCATTATTATCAGAGATTATTACAAATAATAATTTTTAGTAAAAATAGTATTATGTCTTTATAATATTAATTTGAAGATATTATTTATATCAATTATATAAATAAGCAATTATTATATCTTATCTTAATAAATCAGAAAATTTATTTTTATAACATATATTAATTTTATCAATAGATTAATTTTTAAATTAACAAAAAAATATAAAAAAAAAATGAATGTAAGAATATGATAATAAACAAAATAAGGATGCCTAAAATTTTTTTTATTATTTCCTATATAAATTTTCAAAATGCACAAATGCACAAAAATTGAAAATATTACAAAAAATAAACAAAATGTAATTATAATTATGGGAATTGAAAATTTTTATAGTTTATCATACAAATGCAATAGCTAAACACAATTAAAATTAACATTTTAATATATATTTTGTAGTTAACTTTACAATCATATAAAAAATTGATGTTTTTAAAATATTTTTAAAAAGAGTAACACAAATTTAAATTTCTATATTTGGCGGTTTATAAAAAACACGACATTTATTATAATAAACATCAATTGTATGTTCCTTTACAACTTCTTCTATATTCAATTCTGATTGTAATAGACGGAGAGTGTTTTGTTCTTTTCTTAATGCTTTAAGAAGTTGTGGACTTTCATTACCATTATCTCTTTCAGTCTTTAATTGTTTCACTTTTTCTTTTGATGCATTTAGACACCTTGTAATAGCCAATTCTCTTGTTTTATGGCCTGATTGAATTTTTTCATATAAATCTTTGCATTTTACAGTAGGATCAACTTGTCCTTTAAATGATTCCGTTGGAAGTATGGTATTTAACATGTAAATAATTTTGTCATCAAGTTGACGCATTTTTTTTAATGCATCCTAGAACAAAAATATTTTTAAACATTTTTTGTGCATACATAATATGCATGTAAATAATTATTTTAGATTCATTAATTTATATGTATATTTATATTGAAATTTTGAAATCTGTATTATAAATTATGTGTTGAATATATCTTTAATTTCATTTTTAATTTCATTTTAGTATTTGTAAAATTTTGCATTTTTAAATATCATTTATTATATGAAATATTATAAAAAGTAATATATAACCTTAAATATGTTTGTAATGAATTCTAACTTTATAGAAATTTATAGCTTAATACATATGTTGAACGTAATCGAAACAATTGAACTATATAATTTGAAATATATCATATTTTATAATACTTTCATTTACTACAAAAATACCTGAAACTCTAAAAAATCTCCACATCCTACACTCACGGTTGCCATTTTTATAAAATGGAGATCAAGTATTCAACTACGATAGGAAGTATCGTGATTAAATTATTACATAATATTGTTATCTTTTATTATTGTTACTACTGTAATTAATTATTCAATTTTACTTAATTACATTAAATAATATTTATGGAAATTTTTTTAAATTATATATTTTTATTACATTACATATATGTAGATACTATTTAAATAAAAATATTTATAAATTAAAATAAACAAATAAATTAAATTAATTAAGAAACAACAATTATTCCATTTGTTTAGATTTTAATAAATTAAATGATAATAATATTTTTTAAAATAAAATTTAAATATTAAATAAAATAAAAATAGATCTTTGTACTTGAGTTCAATAATTGGTTATAATAATGAATAATTTAAATTGAAATATATTTGTGAAATTTATAATATTATGAATTGTTTAACAATATAATATACAATTTTTTTAAACTTTTCGAATAATTATTTACATATATTGTAATTAATAATTTATTAATATTTTTATATATATTATTTTGAAAAAAATGTTTAGAAAATATAATTCACATAAATTTATATAAAAATAATATTATAAAAAAAATAAAATATACATAAATAGTATAGTATATTATAATATAAAATATTTTTAAATATGTTTATGAATTATATATTCATAAATGATCTTTAAATATAATCACAAATGATAAACATAAACATAATAAAATTTCAGTATTTTAATAAAAATTTTAATAGAAATCAATATAAAATTTGTTAAATAAGTGTTTCATTATAATTTATTATTTTTCATTAATTTTATTTAAAAAATTAGCATTAAATACTATTTTTTTTTTCTCATTTTTGATGTATTACATTTTTATGGGAAATCCTAATTTATGTAAATCTTTCATCATTGATGATACAATTTGTGTAGATAAAGATTCTAAAGGTGCACGTGGAGGACCAGGATTAATATCTGTTAACAAATTCATTGCCACTTTCATAGTTGATACCCAATTTCCTGTAATAATTGTAATTTTTATACAATTTTTAAAATTTTCTTTTTAAATTAAAATATTATATTATATTTAAATTAAAGTATTATAATATTATATATTATAAAGATTTATTCAATTTGTAAGAAATTTATTAAATTTTTAATTTTTTTCAAAATTGACCATCATGTTTATCAAATTTTTATAAGTCTTACCATATTTTGATATAGCGAGAACAACATTTGTCAAACGTTGTTGCATGTCTCTTGCTTTCATAACATTTCCTGCAAGTCCTTCTCTAAGAGAATCGATCATAAATTCAGGAAGCATATTTGAGCTTGTTGTTATATACGAATCTATTCCTACTGCACAACCAGGATTTATTAACTAAAATAAATAAATAACATTTACATTAAATTTATTATTATTTACAATTAATTATTTATATATTATATATTATTTTATAATTTTTCAAATTCTTAATATGATATTTTCTTGCAAATAAATAATACATACCTGATCATTACCAAGGAATACGACATATTTCTTGTTATTAGCACGAAATGCTTGAGTACCTTCATCTAAATCAGAACTGGTGAATTTTATTCCGACAAATGTTGAAATTTCGTCATTTAGAGATTCGAGGAATTGTCCCATGTGTACTAAAAAAAAAAATTGCGTTTCTAGACATGTTACATTTACATATGGATTTAAAACAATCATAATTATTAACTTACTATTAACATTAGTCATTCTTGGAAAGTGATAATATAAAAATGGCGTGTTTGGAGCTGCCTCACTAACTAGTTTTAAATAATTTTTTAATTGTTCCATTGTTGTTGGTTTAAAGTACAAATCGGGTAGACAGAGAATAGAATCTGCTTTGATGCTTTCAGCATGTTTTGCCTTTGAATAAATATTTTATAAATAAAAAATGTATATATTATATTTTCATAATTAATTAATCAAATTTGAAATTAAAAAAATATTATATTCTTAAAGTAAAATTATAATTCCATAAATTCCATTCATAAATTATGGTATTATTTACGTACAAGTTCGAGAACATCGGGAAGAGATGCACCTCCTACTTGAATCATCAAATGTTGTTTCGTTGTTTTTACAGCATTTGCCCAAGCCTCGGCGACTAATTTTCTTTCAATTAAAGACATGGATGGACCTTCTCCACTCGTTCCATTTACTGTCAATTATTAATTACAATTTATATTTATCGAAATATATATTTTTTTTATTTAATTTTTATTAAATTTTTAGCTGAATATGTAAATTTTACCGAGAACACCATCGATTTTCTTTTTTGCTAAGAAATTGGCGTATTGTGGTATGATAGACAAGTTTAGACTCCTCGAGCTAAAATATGACGATAAGATCATGATAGAATAAAATGTTATTTGTATCTCTGTATTGTATAATATTAAGAAAATTACCTGTCATTATTAAATGGTGTCAATACTGGAGCGATTATTCCCCTGAATGTGAACGCTACTTTCTATGAATAAAAATAAGGAAATATTTTCACTCTTTTCAAATATTAAGAATTTAATATTAAAATATTTATAGGTACTATTGATCGAAACATTTTGAAATATTGGATTAAAGAAATGATTGTTTTTATATTACGTAGTTTTTCAAAATAATTTATGCAATTATTTGATACAATTGATTTATATATTTTTACGTACCGACATTGCGGAGCGTGAGGTAAATTCTAAGAATGTCAATTAAAATATTAACATGAAACTGAACGAAGAGGAATATTTAAACTTTGATAAGATTGTCTCAGTATCAAATATCACGCGTCATATGTTTACTGATATTATGAATTTTTTTTCGTAATAATACTAATAATAAGCGCGTAAATTTCCTTACACTTTTATAATTATTTTATTTCGGCATATCAAGTGACAAACTATTTATTAAACTTTACAAACTTTAAAATAATGTTTTTATAAAAAAAAAACATGAATATAAATTATAATACATATATATATATTATCTTTTCTAAACATTATAAACATTTATGCATTTATTTATTACGCTATAATTTTTTCAGACATGCAAATTTTTAACGATCGCTTTATCTTTTCTTGGTAAATAAAGGGTCAAGATTAATATATTGAACAACAATAATTATTTATAAAAATGCTTTTTATGTTTATTTACATGTAGATTTTCTTTTCCTTTTAACAATGCCAATGATATATTAACACAGTATCGTAGTGATAAATTATACATAAGTTTCAAGATGGCCGCATGCGTTTTCCTTTTTATGGATATAATGAATACCATTATTCCTCGAAACGAGAACGAAGAGTATTCCCAAGTTTACGTAATAACGCCAAAGAGAATTACTATGTAATGTTACTCTCTACGATCTTTTTTCAAATTGTTATTATTCCTTTCTCCTTTTTTTTTTTTTCTAAAATTTACTTATCACTTAAATATAACGAAATTCATGCTACGACGTATTGGCGCATATTAGTAAAAGAATTGTTCTTTTTTATCGATACGTTTATTTTTCATCTACCTTTCGTATTTTCTCGATATTCACGCAATATACTGGATATGATGTAACGATGATAACTATTTATAATAACGTTAGACTCGCCATACCGTATTTTTTGTTCATCATAGACAATGATTCTTGTTTATATTCTAAAAGAGAAATTTGTTTAATCGTAACTTTTTCCCATTCTACCATTGATTTATTATTAATGATTTCTTTTTTAATCGCTCGTCTAAGTATCTCGTCGAATTATTTTCTCACTAATTGATCGATGAGGAACTAAAAATGTATTACAAGAGGATCGATTAATAGAAAATTTATATTTATACAGGAACTAAAAATGTAAGTAACATAATATAAATATTTAATTATCACTGGGTACAAATTAAATTAAGATATATTTAAGTAGAATTATAAAGTTAAATTTTTAGAAATATATAAAATGTTTTTGGAACAAATTTTGGATTTATTCAAATATTTAATTTGACGATTTAATTGTAGGTAAAGGAAAACTTAATTGTATTAAAATTTTAATGAAAAATATATTTGTAAATTTAAATATTTCACATTCCAAAAACTTAATTTTATTAAATGAAAACATCTTTGAGAAGAGTCGATATATTTATTATTTATACCCTAAATTTGTGGCACAAGATATTAAAGCATTACGTTCAATTTCAAATATCGACATATCTTCGTAAAAGTTATGATCTATAATTGCTTCATAAATATATTTATTACCAAATGCAGTGTTAATAATAGTTATACGAATGCGTTACAGTGTTAAGTTATGACGTAACCAGAATGTTTAGTACCTAGAAAAAATGCTTCTTCTATTGGACGTATTATCGAGTATAATTTTAATTAACAGATATATTTCTTTTTTTTTAATAGTCTACAAAAATATAAATTAAATTATATTATACACAATTGAAAATATATATACACAGTATATGTATACATATATATGTACATATGAGAAGAAAATAATAAATAAGAAAAATTTAATAAAAATTTTCATATGTATTTTTTATGTTTATTCAAGGAAAGCATAATTCGTCATCGTTTTGAATTTGCTCAATTTGGCACATAATTGCAATATTAAAATACATATAAACGAAGATTGTATATATTAACAGTTTAAAATGTATTATACATATTAACAGTAAAATACAGTGAAATGAAATATGCGAAATAAATTATAAGTAACGCAAGCAAATTGATCGTTACTTTAAAAAAAGAATAATATACAAGAATAACGTATAATTGGATCGCAATTATTCATGGTGTCGATTAACTACACGATATCGATGAACTAGATCAACATTCAATCCGTTTGCTGTAAAGAATCGAAGTACGAAAGAAAGATATTACTCGTGAACATAAAATAAAAGGATATTTTTAGCAGGAACGATTACTTTTTAATTCTACTTCGAAGTCACTTCTTCCAGCTGGTTACGTTACTACTGTTCGGCGAAAATTTAACAAATCAATTAATTATTTAATGTCTTGTACACGCGATCAATATCAGCAGTCGCAATGACCTAATTTACTAACAATGCACCAAAAAGCCGTCGATGAGAATGCAGTGAAAACGACCCACATTCTATAATGTATATATACGTACGTATGTTAATTAATACATATATGTAATATATGTATATATATATACATATACATATATATCATAAAATTCACACTTGAAAAGATATCTCGTATGAAATATATATAATACATATATATATATATATATATTTCAATTAGAGATTAACAGCCGTGGCCGGACCAGCCTGGTCACGCGGCAGAAACGTCATCGTAAATTGTTTCTTCCTATTAACTTTTTTTATTTTTACTTTTTTTAATTCTTTTTCTATTAATTGTTATCTCTCTCTCTTATTTCCCTTAAATTTTCTTTGGCTTCGAATCGTATTCCGTACAAAAGTGCAGCACATAATTCATAATTAGCTGAATTGAGAATATCTTGTACGGTTTGATCCGATAACAATTGTCGCTCTGAATTTTCTATCACGAATATATTAAGCTTTATTATTCCTTAATTTAACTTCATCGTGCACGACGTTAAATCGTGTTAATTTCTTCCTAATCAATGCATTAATAATTATGTGTATATATATATATATATATATTTTTTTTTTCCCTTTATAATAATAACACTACAAATTTTACTTTTCTGCGCATTTTTACAACAGACGAAAGCAAAAGAAGCTCGTGATTATTATATTTCGGTAACTGTAACAATCTCGTACAATAGGTAAACTTTTATTAGAAAATCGTTTGATCGTGTCGATCCGTTTCTTTAATATACAGCAAAAGCTTTAATCTCTCGTAACGAACTGCAAGTATTTTATATCGATTAACCAGTTTTCCTTTCTTTTAAACAACGCGAAATATTAAACTTCGAAAGCATCGATTGTTATCAAATCACCCGATATCTCTTGATGCACGATTATGCCGTATATGCGTATCCATATTTGCACAGGTATATACGTATACGCACAAACGCATGCAGTTTTTCCTTTGTTTTTTGTTGGTTTAATTATTATTATTATTATTATTACTATTATTATTATTATTATTATAATAATAATTATTATTATTATAATTATTATACGTCGTCAATACATTACGCGCAGATATTTAATGTAAATAACAGCTACTGAAGAACCACGGATATGTACAACAGGGATATGCCCGATCGATACAGGATATTTCTTTCGTATGCACGCCACGTTCTTCGTTTATGTTCCTCTTCGAATTCGATTCGATCAAAAAAAAAAAAAAAAAAAAAAGGATAATCGAAGTTGATCGCCTCAATTTACATTTGTTCCCTCTTCCCTTTATACGCGATCGATCCTAACCATTTAACATTGAACGATACGATAGAAGATAAGATTTGCTTGAATCGAAGCTTTCGGGAATGCAAGTTTGAGAAATGATTTCAATGATTCGGGAAGCCAGCTTTGAATAAAAGATTTTTATCTTTAATTTTTGCTCAGATTAATCGAGATATCGAATTCAAAATATTAAAAAATAATTTGTCTGATCTGTTTATAGAGATTAATAATTTCATGAAAGATTATAAAAATATTGTTTCAAATAAATAAATAGAGCAGGTGAGGAAAAATATTATTTGTTCTCTCTTGGATTGAAAAATCCTCGTTAATTTGAGAGAATGCAACGAGAATGGATAATTCCATTA
This sequence comes from Apis laboriosa, assembly GCF_014066325.1. Lineage (NCBI taxonomy): Eukaryota > Metazoa > Arthropoda > Insecta > Hymenoptera > Apidae > Apis > Apis laboriosa. Next base: position 4,427,733 of record NW_025224966.1, read on the forward strand.
CATCAATCGTTATTTTTTTTTTTTCAATCAAAGATCCGAGAGCATCGATTCAGAAAATCCTAATCCTGATCATAATCCTGATCATAATCATTGTTTCTATTCAACTCGGTGATCCATCAATAATATTTATTTATTGTACGATGATGATATTTAAAATGCAATTTCACGAGTTCTACCAGCTTATTTTCTTTACAATAATTCTACAATTCGCAACGAACGATCAATTTCTACGAATAATTTTTCTATTCGAAGTTTCGAGTGATCGGAGGATAGATAATAGCGTTTAAAAAGTATCCGCCGATTTATTATATTCGCAAAACTCGATCGCGTTTTTTTTTTAAATCTCGTCGAATGTCGATTTCGAGAGCTGTTCGATCTCGTTTCTTTTTTTCTTTTTTGAATCTCTCTCTTTTAAATCCCCCACCCAAACAGTTCTTTCGCATAATTTTCATCGATGAAAAGAAATCTTTTAATACTGTATCGTTTGATTAACCCCGAGAGGGGTCGTTCGAAAATATGATTAATGAGTATGGTCCCAAAAGTTTTAAGAAGTAGTTGTTTCTTATCGCGTGGAATACAACGTAGCTTCCGTCTTATAAATATTTCTCAACAAATCTTCCGGAATCAGCCGTAAAGAAGGGACTTCTGGGCATGTGCGTCGTTACGAAAGGAGAAATCAATCGAATTGCGATAAAATAATTTTGAATAATCATAGGGGAGGAAAAACGATTATAAATTTATATTTTGATTCAATTATTAACATCCTAATGTGAAATTTCACTATTACATAAAATTTTTCCTTGACCATGATTTCATTTATTCAATCTCTTCGGAGGATCGAATCTTTCACAAAAATTGTTCGTGGTAAGTAAAATTTCATTCCACGCATATAATTTTCTTTGCATTTCCTAAGAAAATGATCGTCGAAAATTTAATTCGAACAAAGTTTCAAGGTTTTTTTTTTCAACTCGAAGATCAATGGGATCAAATGGAAATTTTAAATATTGTACATTCGTAGCGACGCGAATGCCTGTGAAAAGTTGAATAATAAATAGTAGCTTGGTACGAGAATCTATCGCTTTTTTTAGTATCTCTTTTCTAACATTCGAAAGACGTCCGTATTAATCGATGATACTCTCGATGCGGGGGTTTTATCCGAGACTCAAGGAGCATCGAAATAAACTACAACAATTAATTATCGTTATTAGTAGCCCTTTGTTGTTGCTTCCTATTATATTTACAGAATGTTCCACGATAGTTTGCTGTACATTACGTAAATACTCGTTTTTTTTTTCTTGGTGTGTAAATACGATTTTCATCGCGTATTTTTTGTTCGCGTAAAAAGTCTTGCATTGACCGTGATATTTATGCTTCCCTATCTCTTTAATAAAGTTTATCTATCGAAATGAATGAAATTAATGTTGAATTGACAGATGCATAAATGTTGCGTCTAAAGACTTATCGAAGATATTTGTAATTATTTATACGAGACATTGTACTTTTGGAGTTTTGTTTTTATTTTATTTTGATTACGTATAATTGGTATTTAATTTTTTTTTTTTAATTTTTTATTATTTTTAATTGTTTCGAATTATCGATTATACATTTTGTAGAAAAATTATATACGATTCACGATTTTTAGATAGATATGTTATAGAGCGTTCAATTTTGATTAATAGATTTTAAAAAAAATTTCATTAGAATTGAAATTTTGTACCAATTTTTCGATATAATTTAGATTATTCGAAACGTGGATTTTCGTACACGTCAAATCAAAATTTGCTATACTAATAAAAAGATACATGAATAATATCAACAGTATTACAGAATAATAAAAAAAAAAAGAAAAAAGAATATACAAAATTTGAAAAATAAAATTTAAATTTAAATATAAAGTTTATATTAATATAAATTCTTCTCTTATTTCTTCATTAAATCTTGGAATTTTGCTTCGAGAATATATATTGTTAGATATATTCGAAAAAAGGGGTAGAATATGGATGAAGGAAGTGGTGTCCAAAAATATATATCGAGGAGCACAGCGACGCCACGAAATTATCTAAAACCATCATTTTTATTTAATTCTGGAAACGGCATCCTGATTCGATAATCGCATTCGATCATAAAATATTATTCATTTCATTTTTTTTTTTTGTTTAAATTCTTCGATTAAACCAAAATTCTTCGATTAAACCACACTCGACAGATTTTTCGTGAGATAGAACGACGCTTCGCCGCTTCTAGAATCAGAAAATTTCTAGAAAATCTCTAGAATCGGAGGAAGAATCAGCGCTTCGAAACTGTCAGTCCATTGAAACTATGATATTCGTTAGGATGATTATGCGTGGAAGACAAAGAAATAATATATTTGTTCGTGGCGTCCCTGCTCCGTGGTAGGTAGATTTTATATATCACCTTATCTTCTCTCTCTTTTTCTCTCTCTCTCTCTCTCTCTCTTCTCTAATTTATCTCCGTGTATTGTACATACAAGAGTTATACCATGAAAATTAGGCAAAAGATTCCGATTGGAAGGAATCGATCGAAATCGATCCATAGATGCACTGTCTGCTCTTTAAACAATCGGAACGACGTAATATTGAAAAAATGATCGATACTCCTTGGTCTCATATATTTTTATAATCTACAATAATAATATACTCGCAGTTATATAATAGTCGAGGGATAGGGAGGCATTATTATTATTATGATTGTAAAAGTAACATCGATCATCTACATTTTTTCTCTTTCTCTCTCTCTCTCTCTCTCTCTCTCTCTCTCTCTCTCTTTTTCCTTTTCACCAATATCAACAATATATATTTATTAAATACTAAATTATAAATATTGAATTCTGAGTAGCAATGAATTCACGCGCCGTAAAGATCTCTGGTTTCGTTTAGTTTCGCGCAGAAAAATCTCTGATCCTCGGATGATCATCAATTAACCAAGAGGATATATATATATATATATATATATATATGTACATATATAATATATATTGCCTGTATTTCGTTCTCGTTAACGAATTAATTAAAAACAAATCTTCACAGTACGTATGAAGACTAGACTTGATAGCTTCGTTGAATGTTCGTTTCATTCAACGCGATCGATGGGAACATGGAAATAATACTGTTGTTTCATATCTTTATTATTATTATTATTATTATTATTATTATTATTATTAAATACTAGAGCTGTAACAAGTTAATTTTTACTTTGTAACTCTTTTTACCCCTTCACTGCGCGATTTCGAGAATTTGTTTTTTCCATTTTTTTTTTCCTTTTCTTTTCTTTTTTTTCTCTTTTTGATCTACGATGAATCTCTCGGTTAGAATGCCGCTTTGTTCGATTATGGACGAGTTTAGTGTCGTGTTCGTATAAAATTTTATATATATCTTACTTGAAGTGCGTCTCTAAACATACATCGATGATAGAGCTTGACTAGACGTCTCGTTCGTCATTTTTTTTCTTTTTTTTTTTTTTTTTTTTTTGTTTTACTTAGACGTAGATTCTTACTTTACGTTGCTACTTTGTCTTCTATAAAGTGGGGAGGGGATGGAGCGATGTGGAAATAAAATATTAATCTTATGAGGTATGTAACGCGTGTAGAGGAGATAGAAAATTATGATATTATGGAAATTTTATATTTCGTAGATGAGATAAATAAATTTGATATATCCTTTTTTGTTTATTTGAATGTGTTCTTGAAAAAAATCATGCAGTCAAGTTTGTAACGAGAGTTATTTTCAAAGTTTTTTTCAAAACTTTGTTGTAAAAAATTTGTTGGAAAAGCAATAAGAGAAGCAATTCGTTATTGTCTTTTTTTTTACATGAAAAATAATCAAAATATAAAAAAGAGCGAATATTTCGATAAGTAAAAAGATATTGCAATATTTCTGTTAAAAAAAGTAAAATTTTTACAAAAAAAAAATATATATATATGTATATAGAATTAAATAATATTCTTTGATTGTCAGAATTTTAATGGAAATTTAATATTTGTGACTGCATGATCGATATGCATTGATCGTGATATTTATAACAATTTTGTCGAAGATTATTATGAGTAAAAGAACTTCTAAAAACGAGTCAGGTACTTAAAGTGCAAGCGTTAATTATTCGAAGGACAAGTCAATGCTTATAAAAATGAATCAGGTCCCGCTGTAAGTTATATCCATATTTTGAAAATTGAAAGATTGATCGGCTTCATTTTCGAAAGAAAATTAAATGCTCAGTAGATTTTCCACCGTAAAAATCCCCCTATATTATTGATAAAAGCCACATTTCGAAGCCATTTTTCCTCACAATGTGATACGCAAATGTTCCTTTCAATAGAGTTACATATAAATATACACGTGTATTAAAATATATTGTATAGATTAAAAAAATATATACATATGTATAAAAAAATATGGAAAAACAGATGTACATTAATTTACAACCAAAAGAATCAATCTAATCGAAATTAAAGCTTGCGATTAAAATTATCTTTCTTTTTTTTTTTATTATTATTATTATTATCTTTGGACTATCCTTCGGTACTCTTCTCTTCAAGGAACTCATTTTCTTGGAGATCATGTAACGTTTGTATATTTGTATAATATCAATATGACTAGAAAAGTGATGATGATGAACAGTTAAAAGTAACGAATTGTCAAGGATACTATATCAAGTTATATTAAATTCATTTTCAAAGCTTTTAAATAAAAGAGGAGACAAATATATCCACTGTTCAGTGGTATCAGTGTGACGAAACAGATATGGACGCGTACGAAATCATTGATGAGTTTCATAAAAATTCGAGGCAGCGCGTAATATGCGTTAACAGGATTGTTCGAACGTATCGTAGCTCGCTTTCCTATCTCTCTTTCTCTCTCTCCCTCTCTCTCTCTCAAACTTACATTCAACTCCAAACACGAGCGTGTCTTTTTGCAATTTTTCTTTACGTCCAATCAAACTCTGTCTCAACCGATGATACTGTTCGTCGCTAACACCGGTTCCATCTCCAAGTAATAACGTTTTTTAAAGATCCAGATTTATAGCATATTTTAAGCAGTGTTGAGTACAATTAGGCATCTTTTTTTTCCTTTTTTTTTTTTTTACTAATACCATAACCGGTTCCAATGCTGGTTATCGAGTGGAGTGTTTCTTTTCTTTTCTTAAAAAACGACAACATTCGAAGGCTCCCACTCGCACCTAATCTCGATTCTCACGTTTCGACCCCCTACGATGCAATGCAATTCTATCAAACTCGTAAACTTACGGTTGGTTTCTCCGAGTGGCGAAGATCGAGGATATCGACGTCGCCCTTGACTGCCACTATGACTTCCACACCCTCAACTTCCTCAACGACACTTTTTTCAAGTGGAGGGCCGCGTTCAAGATATCGGACTCGCGGGTATCCTCGCCATCGGAGTGAACTTCCCTCCTACGGCCGTGCATCAGCAGACGATGCCTGAGCCCTCTGGAGGTCGGGTCGGAGAGGGCTTCGGAGACAGGGACCTTCTCCTTGCTGGAACCGGGCAAGGAGACCGACCTCCCCACGGAGAAACCTTTGCTGAGCCTGTCCAACGTGGCCGGCAACAGGTGACGCCTGGGTATCGCTTGCTCCCTTTCCCTCATGATGAATCTTCCCAGGGTCTTCCAAAAGGCTTGGGTGCTGTACACGTTCTCGTCGTCGCGCAACACCCTCAGTTGGCGGCTGCCGCTCCCAACAGCCCCGGTCCCACCCCATTCCAGCTCCTCGACCAAAGCGAACTTCATCGGGTCCTCCATCCTTCTCGCTTTAACCAGCGCCTGGGCAAGAACGTCTTGGGCGGAACTGCTGACGGGCACGCGGAGTATCGCGTACGGTATGTCGGGCGACACGTTGTAGACGCAAACGAGAAACGTGTCAGCCTCGTCCCAGATATGCGTCGACGTGTCCCTCTCGGAGTCGAGCTTCGAGTGGCCGGCCGTGCTTCTGATCGAGGCCAACCATGCCCTGCTGCTCGGGTCGTCGCCCACCCTCTTCAGCAGAAAACGGCCCTGCCCCTTCCACAGAGCTTGAGCTTGCAACGGATGCTCCGTCGGATCCAGCACCCGTTGGGTGGGCAGTTCTTCCCTGTCCCTCTTCTCCCAACCGCAAGACACCTCCTCGACGAGGATGTACTCGTCGACGCGGTCCGCGGATATTCCAGCCTTTTGAAGAGCTTGCAGCATCACCTCCTGCGTGGTGCTCTCCTGCGTCACCTTCAGTATGGTGTACGGTTCGTCCGGTATCACGTGATAAACCATCAGGAAGAACATTCTCCTCTTCAACGTCACCCCGCCTAGTCCAGGGTCAACGGTGGTCAGTTTTTCCGGCTCTTTGCCGGACGAGGGCCGCTTCGACGACTCCTTGTGATCCCGGCAACACGTGTTGTAATCGAGGCTCTCCTCCTCCAAACGGGAATAGATAAAAAGCGTGGACAGGGCCAAAGGTTTGTTCTTGCAGGAGCGTAGCCTCACGTGCCTGTAGCCGGGCTTCAAGCACTTCAACGGGATCACCCTTTGGGCGATCAAGTGATGGGAACTCGCTTCCACGATTCCGAATCGCAGAAACGCGAGATCTTTGAACATTACTTGGAAGCAAAATTTCTCGTTCCAAATAGGATTGAGCGCGTTGTTCTGTATTACTTTCGTTTTATGCTTGGCGCAATCGATCGGTATGCCGACCAGCTCGATTTCGACGTAAGTGCTTGCCACGAAATTCGTTGGAGAGACGTACTGGCCGGAAACTATAGAGAGCGTCAGATGTGCCGAATGCAGTCCGTCGAATTCTTTGTCCCATGGATTGAATCGTCTGCAAAATCAATTTTATATATATTTCTTTTATACATCGAGCGAATGTAAGCCAAGATATATATATATATACACATTTCGTTACATTTCAATTCGATTCAATTGGTAATCGTACCTGTACATCATGTGACCCTTGTCCCACATAACCGAAGGTTTTCTAACGTATCCGCACTGTCCATTTTGCTCGAACATAGCAGCGTTCAGATTCAGCCCAGCGTCGTCCGTTTGATAATTTAGCGCCACCATTTGAATACCGAAGGCCCAGAAGATTACAGGATTGAAATTCGTCGAGTCGATACGCATACCAGCTGGATACGTTCGTATCAATTGGGTTTCTGCATGAGCGACAACCCCTAGAGGTTGTTTCCTGCATATCTTTTTCGCCGTACTTTCATTCAGGGAGGAGCATTGGAAGCAAGCTGGAACTCCACGAGTGAATCTGAAATGTTTACGGAGAGTGTTTATATAGATAGTAAATTTAAATTTTTCTGCGCACGCAATTTTTTACATCGCACGAAATTTTTAAGTGAAACTTTTTTTCATTTCGAAAGCGCGAGAAAAAATTACAAATTTTGTCATGAAATCTAGAATATTTTGAATTATCTGGATATCTCGATCGGTTGCCAGGATATCGTAAGGATTCAAAGATTTCCATAATAATTGAGAACGAGATCGCAAACAAGTGACCTACATTTTTTCCTAGAAATGCGTACTACTTCTAGGAATCGCTGTCTGTCACTTGTTTGGAGTTTGATAATTTTTGGGTAGGTCAATGAGAGAGATTCGAGTGACAAGGACGGAGATAGCGAACAACCAAAAATTATCCTTTTCTTTACACGACGATACCTCGGCAACCGGAAATCGTATCGGGACAAAGTAAAAAATGTTTCCAACGATCGTTCATTCATTAATCGAAAATAATTATCTTCGAAGTTGCGGAGGTTCAAAGTTTTAATAGGATTTAATCAGATTTAAGATAAATAAAAGTCTCCTTTTCCTTTACACGTTGATACTTCGAGAACCGGAAGTCGTATCGGGATAAAGTAAAAAGTATTTCAAAGAGGAAGGTTCTGCTTCTGCCAATAATCATTTACTCGTTGACGGAAAGTAATTATGTTCGAAGTTACAGCGATTCAAAGTTTTCCAAAGATTAAAAATCATTCATTTCCTTTTCTTTACACGCCGATAATTCGAGAACCGGAAGTCGTATCAAAATAAACCAAAGAACGTTTTAAAGAGAAATATCCCGCGATCCTTCGTTCATCAATCGGAATTATGATTATCTTCCAAGTTTTAACGATACGAAATTTTTCTAAAATTTTAACAAAGTCTAATAAATCGAATTCGTTAGAGAATTCATGCCTATGTGAATATGATCGATTTTCAATGGTAAAAAAACTAACCTGAACAGATTTTCAATATTGCTCCCGCCGCTCGCTAACGAAGCCGATGTCGACAGGGATTGTGGTGAACCGGAAGATGCACCGATGCTGGTGGCTCCTATTCCAGCTATACTGTGCCTCTGTACAGGCCCAGTGTGCGGTTGATGACGCGTTTTCCCGATAGCCGCGGTTCCCGGCGTCGTATTCAGCCCACGAAATTTAATAGCCTGCAGATAAATCACCAAGTCCGAAAGTTCTTTCGCTATTTGGCTACTTTGTTTCTGTGACTTATCGTCGACCGCGGAATCTGATTTTAACCGGGTATGCGCCACCTGCGTCCCGCCCAAATACCTTTCGTAGCTGGAAATGGAGTTATCTGTAAAGGTAAAACTTTCGTGTTAGCTTCTCTCCACTTTAATCAGTTTACTTCTTGCGCTCGAGATAGTTTTCGAGATCAGTTTGGTTTCGAGATTGATACGTAATCGAATTATACGATTATAATTAAATTAGGGGAGGGGGAGGGGTGAGAATGGACAAGCAATTTTAATAAATTTCGACACAAGTTCGAAACAAGTTTTTGTCGAGACCAGATATCGATTCGAAGAGAAAAATATTACCATCGATGTTGTCGTCTTCATCGTCATCTTCCTCGTCGTCGTCATCCTCGCTGAAATATTCGGAGACGACGGAAGGGCTGCTCACATCGGTGCGCATCTGTTTCATAGACGATGCGCGATCGGTCATCAGCATTTTTCCACGATGGCTCAAAGGAGGATGCGCCAAAGGGCCGGCAGGATCCACCACCAGTTTTTTGTTCTTGATTAATATTCGATAGCGCAACTGCGACGGCGATGGCAGTTGGGGGTCGTCGCTGAAATCGGTCTCGAACAAGAACTTTGTCACCAGTTTGTCCCCAAATACCGACTGAAATATAGTACAATAATTTGGTACAGTCAAAGTTTGTTTCTCTGTAAAATATCACGCAAAAAAAAAAAAAAAAGAAAAAGAAAAAAGAAATAAATTATAAAAGTTTTTAAAATAGAAGGGAGGGTTATTTATCAAAATTAAAATTACTATTATTAAGGTTATTTTTTAAAATGCGCAATTTTAATGATACTTGTTTCATAATTATTTAAAAAGAAAAAACATGGTTCAACATGTTTCGCTTAGAAAAACGCACGTGTTAATTAATACAAAATATTCGAAACATAGGATGAAAGATGACGTACTTGAAATATTTGGGCCATTCGAGCTTGTTGGCTTTGCGAACAATGATTTTCGATGGAGAGGATGACAGGATACGGGGAACTGACGAAAGCACTTCTATCAATCGCCTCTACGACCGAGCGAAACGGTATCTTGGTAGTGAAAGTGTGACCATGGTAAATAACTGGGGATCCATCATCGCCATCCCAGCAATCGAGTTCTACACACCTACATCCTGTTAGTAGTACCTGGAAAATGAGCTTACCGTCACAGGCTTATCGTCCATCGTTTTATTGCGGATTTTATTTTCTGAGAATTTTTTCTTTCACGTATATCTTCACTGACACATTAATGTTCAACGCATTTTCTATCATTGAAGAAACGTTAATTCGTTTATTCGTTATTTTTCACGAGAATGCTATTTATTTCATACTTAATTATTTATTTACAGAGAAAAGATTTATATTTTTAGTGTGATTCGAATTTAGAGTAATAATAGAGAAAGTTGAATCGTTCTATCGATGTAGTTCTTGGAAGGTTCTTTTCATTATAGCGATGGCAAAGTATACGTATTTCTTATCTTGAATTCAATTCTTAATTTTTCCACGAAATTCTCTTACATTTTTCATGGAATTTTCTAATCAAACACTTTTTTTCTTTCTTCCTACTTCTTTACTTTCTCCATCGATTTTATATACTCGATATAATCCAACCAATTTCCGATATCCAGATCCATTCTTTCAACTTCGTCAATTTTTCTCTTCTCCAACAATAAGAAAAGCTTATCTGACGTTAAACGACAATCAAACACGAGTCGAGTAGAAAAATCTTTCTTTCTTTTCGAATCGAATCTTTTGGCACAATGTTTTAAAATTATCTAAAAATTTAAGATCTACAATCTTCGAATATATTTAATTATACATTTAATTCTTGTTTCCTTTTTCCTTCTCTTTTTTTAATTTCTTTTACATCTTTTCACAAAGGCGAAGTTCCCATTTACCTGAGAGTAAAGCTGGACCGAGGATTCTCCTTTGAGTTGATGACCTGTTAAATAAGTATTATGCGAGCTGGCGATGTAATACTGGGACAATGGCTGTTGCATTTCAGTCTCGAACGGCGTTGCATACTCGTTTGGGAAAGCATAATTGTCCTTGTCCATCATGTACCGTGCAAAGCCCTCGAAAGACAAACACCATTGTGTACGTAGCCCTGGGTCCGGCTCGTGTCGCTGGAATCAGAGCAAATCGTCTCGGTTGATTGTGCTGCTCTGCAATATCTTTGTATGCCATTGTACCACAACAGCATAACCTCAGAACGGCGGAACAATGTCATTGATGTTACGCATCCTAATTTGAAGTAATCAACCGCATTACGTGACTTGTTGGATGTAGGAAAATATCGTGACCTGCGATTCACACGATCGATACACCTGATGTGCCTCGAAATGCCTGGCATTTCTCGAATGATGAAACTTTCTACGATGAAAAAGAAGAGAAAAAAAAAAAAAAAAAAAAAAAAAAAAAAAAAAAAAAAAAAAATATCTAAATTTTAAAATCAATTTACACGACGAAATAATTTTATATTTTGGCATTGTATATCGTCAAATATCATGCGCAAACGATGTGAACGATGAAATAATATTATATTGATTTTTCATTATTTAAATTGTCGTTCAATGTCTACCAATGTCAATTCATTATATATTTTTACTCGAAATATTTTTTTATATAATATCATCGTATTAACTGCGATTGTTTATTCAATGTGTTCAATGCGTATTTCCATATTTCGTTTGAATATATATTATTTTCTTTTCTTTTTTTTTTTTTTTAAATAAACAACCGTTTCGTCACGCTGCAATGAATATTCACGATATTTTATTCGCATAATTTATATATATATATATATATATATAAAAAATAAAGTTCTCTTTCGTTTATTTTTATTCTATAAATAAAAGAAGAAAAATAAACGATTATCGATTTATTTTTTCATGGGCGTTGAACTTTTTTAATTTGGACAAAAGTAAAAGAAGTTCGTTATGTTTCGATATATTTTTACGTTACCTTGACCAGCGCCTTGATTTCATCGTCGGTCAATTTCTCTTGTTGACGAGATTCCAAAAATTTAGTGAACGTCGCCAGGGTGATTACTTGGGATTTCGAGGTATCAACGCCAGAACAATTATTAACGATACTGGCTGCAGCCACCGCGTCAAAAACTTGCTTCTTTTGAAGGTTGCTGCTGGTTTTGTACTCACGACAGTCTATGGAATTATTCCTCGTTAAAAGACCTGTTTGGACGATATTTTTGATCAGCAAAATTGAAAAAAACAATCTATTCGTGAAACTTGTCTTCGAATTCTTTACAACACGTTTCGTTTTGAGAAATATTAATATAAGAGAATAATTTATCGAAATTTTAATTTCATAGCATTTTATTCGATAGTATTTTGAAAGAAAAATTATAATTGCTTGACACATCCGATGCGACATCGCAGATCAGAGATGATGGCGGATATCGATTTTTTTTTTTGATACGAAAAAAAACAGTGGAAAGGATGAAAAAATACAACGAAATTCAAAAGAATTTATCGATCCTCAAAACAAATGATATGCAAATGGAAGACTGAATGATCGAAAACTCTTGTTCGCATCTTTTATATTTCTTAAAAATATAATAAAATCGCATTGAACGTGTCAATGTAGAATTAAAAAATTGAAATTTGTAAAAAAACTCGAGATCGAAACCACTTGTCGTCTAGAATATTGTTGATAATTAAATTAACGATATATAAAATAACGTAAACTGACCGATTCGTTGAGGGGTCGCATCACTGGTCTGTCTCAACACAGGCGGGCGTACATTAAAGTCTCTCAAAGAGCCGTCGCTCTGGCTACGGCAAGTGATCGCAAGTTGGCCGAATAAGTCGCGCAAATCCTTTCTCGCTCTCAGGCTGAACGAGCGGAACAAAGCGACGAACTCGACAAAGTTCAACTGCGTTTCGTACATTATGGAAGTGGTGCGCGCTTTCACTTGCCAAGGTGCCTCCAGCCCACCTGACATTCCCGATCCATTCTTATCCTTGTCTCTAGCGACGCACAATAGGCTGTGTGAGTACCATTTGAAACAATGTTACCGGATGTTACGATTTATTTCAATATCTTTTTAACAATTAATAATGCAATTAATAAAAAGATCGAGACGAGGGTGGATTATTACTATTATTATTATATAAAGTTCGAAGATAAGTTCGCGATGCGAATTATTCTTTGAATTAAATTTTTATTCTCTCGATAAAGAATCATGGATGAAACTCTCCACGATGCAATGTTAAAAGTAAAGTTTTACTGAATTTTTGGAATTTCAATTCGTTAAGAGAGAGAGAGAGAGAGAGAGAGAGAGAGAGAGAGACTAGAAAATACGCGTATTTGATTAATTAATTAATTTAATTTCACGAAACACGGAAAATATAAAATTAATTTATAATATTATATAATCAGAGATTTAATTAATTCGCAAGACGAAAGAGTTGATTTTACGTAAAAAAGGAAAAAGAAGAAAAAGAAAGGCACGAGTGTCTTTTTATCTCGGTTCGCTGTGCTGTTGATGTTGCAGCTTTAAGGAATAATGGGGTGCAATTAATCGAGAGGGCGGAAGTAATCAAGAACTATCGGGAATTTCTAGAGTTTGAAAAGTCGAGTTATTCTCTACTTCTCTATTCTTCGCCTTCTTCTCGTCCAATTCCTTTCAGAGGGGCGAAAATTATCGGAATCCTTACCTCTGAAAGCTGGAGTAAGGCAAGTTGGAACTAATAATTCGTTCGGCTGATCCGGGAGGGCTGCGTGGGGGTACTCGATCCCTGCTAGACCGTGGGGATGCCGGTATGATTCTCGTCAAGGATTCCCTGCTACCCGTAATATGCCGAAGTGGGGCCGTTGATAAGCCTCCATCCGAAGACGAGGAGTCGAATTGCTTTAGGCTCAAATCCTGTTTTAAACAATCACGCGTAATATCTTATTAGATGAGAAATCCCTCGAACGAATTTTTATCAATTTATTTTTCCAATTTACTTTTATTATTCCATTCGAATCGTCCAATTGTGAATTGACTCGAAGAATAAAATTTTCCATCCGAGCGTGATGGAAATTCTATGTATCAAATAATCACGTGTAATATTATTTTTTAACGAAAACTTGCCTCAAACTTATTCGATCAAATTATCAAAATATTCGAATTTAAAAATTAATTTATTAATCGTCTAATATTTAATAGAGAGTGAATCAGTATAATCAGGGAATATAATATTTATATTATAGAAAGAAATGATACTAATGATAGAGAGAATACGTGAAACGAACCTTTGTTAACGCGTGAATATTGCCGATGGATTTCGTTTTCTTCCCTTTGGCGTTTCGTTTACGAAGATTACCGCTACTCGTCGGTGAAAGCGTTCCAATACTTTCAGTCATGGACCAATCGCGACCGCCGAAAGCCCTTATAGCGTCAGCTGTCATCGGCTCGAGGCAACCTTCCTCGAAATAAAGCTGAAGATATTTCTCTTTCAACCATCGCGACCTACGATCCGTTAATTGTTGTTGCCGCTTCAGGCCTCTTAATATCCAACAAAGACCCATATACCAAATTCTGAAACAAATACGATAATCGCGCTATAATATATATATATTTATATTAATATGTTTATTCTCAATAAGTATGTATATTCGTCTATAAGCAGATGACTGTACGCGATGGATGATCGAACGAGAATTTCACGTTTCGTCTTTTTCAAGATTTTTTTTTTACATATTGGTCAGAACTCACGTGGCTCTGCTTTACAATGCGATGAAATTGCATCGTATCACTGATAACGACTCGCAAAATTTCCACGTGCAAACATCCGCGCGTGTAAATTACGATCACCGAGATTGTGATCAATGGATTCAATCGGCGATTCCAGATCAATCAAGATGTAAAAATTGAGGTGATATTCGTGGAATTCGTAAAATTTCGACTCGACATAAGCTTTTATTATAAAAACTGACTACGTGTCTTTAAATTCTCGACAAAATTCACGCGAGAAAAATCTAAATCTGAAATCTTTATTCACATTCTGCCACGTGTGTCTGCCACGTGTCTGGATGGCACGTTTTTCATACGTATTACTGTAATTCCTGTGATTTATTATGATTAAATTCCTTGCATAGTATCCGAGAAACTTTATTTTCGTGTTATGGAGATTCTCTCTAAGATTTTGAAATCGATCGACATTCTCCTAATTCCATACACTTTATCTTGTATTTCAATTTATTTTTATATATACAGGTACGTACAACTAGTATTTATGTCGCTAAGGCTAACTAAGTAGTCCAATTTTGTTTCGATCAGACCACTATTTTTTATATTTTTTTTTATCAAAGTCAATTTTTATCGTTACACGTAAATACTTTATCCCGTAATAGATTGCCTTTTTCTTGGGATTACCGTTTGCAACGTTGCATCATTACACGTACCCTTATCTGAAATCCAAGGTACAATCCAAAGTTGTTCAAGGGAAACGAGAAGTAGCAACGAAACGGTAATAACTCCTTCGAGTTACCAGTTCTCTCTCTCTCTTTTCTTCTTCTTCTTTTTTTTTTTTTTTCAAGAGTACCATATTCGTCAATTTACGTAGACTCGATAAAATAGCCATTCTGTGCACGATCCACAAGCTACGGTATTAACGTTGGATAAAGGTTTGTCGTAACATATATTCCCTGGAAAAAATGTGTGCAACGTTTCGCTGATCTACAACTCTCTCTTCTAACATGATTTAAGGATAATCTCTGCCGTTACAAATTTCAACAGCTTTTTAAATTACGACGTAATTCAAAATTGAAAATACTTTAAAAATTACGATGAATAAAGTATTTAAAAAGTTAGAAAATTGTGATTCATCGTGAAATATACGTATTGTAAATATCTGAAGCGTGTAAATTGAATTGAATAATTTGATTCAAGTTAAGACCTGTTTTGTTACAAATTATGCAATGCACAAGAGACGTTAGAAGATGGATCGATATTCGCCATATATAAGCGTTTCTAAGTAAGTATGATGTATTACAGATGTTTCCATAAAAGATTTCTGGTATATTTTATAAGTCCATTTCAAAGATGTTTCAATAGAGAGACATTGGATGAGATGCTGCAAGTACTTCTCCATTGCCATCAAAGGTATTTTAAAACGCATATATATACGATTCAGATCTGTTTCAAAGGAGGCATTCTTAATAAATACCGTGTTTCAGAGATGATACTTTTGAAATTGATATTAAGAGGTTATATCTTGAAAATTGTATATCGCGAAGAAAAGCATGATTAACAAGATGATATATTTATCATCGAGCAATAACCAGAAATGAATTTTTCGTTCAAGATATACAATAATACATGTACATTCGTAAATTCGTCATATATAACATTATAATCTAAACATTAAATGGCATATAATCACGATTATACGATACTGAACAAACAAATTATCCTTTTTTCCTTTAAAATCGATATATTCTTAATCACTTACTACCCAACATATTTCTTTTCTCAAAAACAATTTTATTCGATTTAAAATATCTTCACATCTCAAAACCATTCAAAATTGTTTCATTCCTTTAAAACAATAAAATATATTAATCAATATATTCAATTTTCAAAGTTAAGGATAAAGTTACTTTATTATTATTCAAAGCATCGAATAACCGAATACATATATACCAAACAAAATTATACTGATCAATTATAATATCCACGAGTAAATATATCGATCAATTTATAATTAATATCAATCAAAGTAACTTTATCCGAAATTTTTAACTAGAGTTTACTTTCTCGAATGGAGAAAGAGACCTCGAAAAGAGCGAAGAAATCGTAGTGGCGCGCTACTTACTTGCTAAGCGCAGGAGGGCAAAGTAGAAAGATCAGTCGATTGTCCGGCAGGCTGGAGCCGTACATAAGGCCGATGCACGAGTCGGATCCGGACAGGCCGTACCTCTTGCAAATGCTCCTCAACTCGGTCTCCCTGTCCCGGTCGCAGCAACCGATCATCACCTCCTTCACGGAGCTCAGGTTCAGGTAACCCTCCTCCAACGTGACGGAGGCGCAATCGGCCTGTTGCTGGGCGGTGTACTTGGACAACAGGCCGGCCGGCACCGTGTCCTCCGGATTGGCAGTTAGGGAGAACTCCGTGGACGCTGTGCCGCCTAATTGCGCGGTCTTCAACGGGCTCCACGGCGGTTTCTCCCAGACGAAGGTGCCGCAGGCACGATCCACCCGCGCGAAAACCAACGCCGTCCTCGTGGCGCCGCCCTCGCAGTCCCAGTGCACCAACGTCGTCCCGTGATGCAACACCTAACCGAATTTTTTCCTCATGTTATGTATACACGTTTTTACACACGGAATGTGGATAGATCAGAGAAATTTGTGGAAAGAACGGAAGAACAGTTTTATATATATATATATGTTTTTAAGATATATTTAAACGTATAGAGGCCTCTCTTGGAGCGTTGTCCTCGAAAGTATTAGAAACTGTGAATTATATTCTTAGGGCGGTGTGTACATGTTAAAGTGGAGCTCTCGAGGGTTGTTCTCGAAACTATTAGAAACTGTGATTACATTCCTAGGTTTGAGAGAGAGAAGTTTGGAGAGTTGCTCACCGGGGAATATTTTTCGCCGAGTGGACACTTTAGTGTCGAGTGTTCGGGAATAATTTTCAATGTACAAATGTTAATTTTATTATCGAGATGATCACTCCCGACTCGTATTCAAGAATTGAGAAAAGAAGATAGGGTTGCGTATTATTTTTGCAATTGTTTATCCTGTAATTATTTATTTAAATGTGATTAGATAAATTGGATTAATACATAAAAAAATAAAATTGAAAAGGAAAGAGGGAAATAATTATGTTTAATTTAATGCTTGGTTTAATTTGTAAATAATTTTCTTTTTCCTTCTTTCTATACGAAGAACATAGGAGAAAGAGTTGATAAATGCACTTTGACTTTTTTATACGATGCTAGTTTATGATACTTGAATACACGAAATGCACTTGATGTCCGATGTATTTCCACTATATTCTTTCCTTTCACGCACATTTTTTTTTTTTATGATTTTACATCAGAAGAGACTCTTCACTTTATACCTATACACTCTGCATGCATATAAAAATTGCGTGTACATCACATTCTTTCTTAAGATATCTTGTTTCTATCTTGTTTCGAGGATCACGAGCTTTGGTGTAAAGAGAAAGAGATAAAAAAAAAAAAGAAAAAAAAATAGCGAACACACCAATGCATACTTCCACTATGAACAATTCCTTTCTCCAAGTTAAACCCTCTTTCGTTAAATTAAAAGGAATACATCGACCCAGATTATTTTTTTTTCTTTCGTTTCTTTCAGATGCTCTTAAAACGAGAACGATCACATTCATAAAGAAGTTAAAATTTGCATCAATTGATTGAGCACAATTAAATCAAAAATAGAAGAAAAAGAATACATGGCTACTTAAACTTTGAAGAATATCGAAGATATTACGATTGAAGTACATCTTGATTGGAGGGACACTGATTATATGATATTTCTTTTTGAACAATCGTTAAACTTGTACAAAACTTATGCTAATTTCATTTCTAAAGTGTACATCCCTTTAAAATCATCCATTATTTTATACGCGTGTTTGTAAACGCTCAGTTCGTTCGTTACCAGAGGCTAAGACCTTTAGCAAAGAATACGCCTTTGGGCAACCGAGATCGAAACCGAGTTTATTGAAGATTAAATGAACATTTGCATGAAACCGTTCCTAACTTGCTTTCCCTTAACCTGTATTGGAATTGTAATCAGAGGCCGATCCCAATATCTAATTGTAAGTTTAAATCGAAAAATATCGGGTTGCTGTTTCCGATGCAAAGAGGGAGAATAAATGGATAAATCTTTTCCGGATATATCGTTAAACACACATTTATTCATAATTCCGAGCAAATGTTTGTTTAAATATTTTTATTCCAATTTCGTGTCGATAAAGATAATCGATAGATGCGTAGAACAGGTGAGAAATTTGATTTTTGATTGTTGAAAAAATTTTTTCATTATCGTTTAGATAGATGTATAAAATATAAAATTATTAAAAAATTTATTGGAAATTACTGGATCATAATCAATAGTGAAATCAACGAAAAATTTGTAAACGTTTATTTCGAAGTAATATTTGTTTTTTTCTTTTTCTTTTTAAGAAAATTCATTTTCATAGAAATTTTACGAAAGATAACTCTGATAGTGATGAAAAAGGTACACACAATATGGATGTGTATATGCATATAAATTGACAAGCAATTTCAACAAACAAACTTATTTACATATACACCTGTTTCAAATCCCTTATATTTTTAAAATACTTCAAATTTCACTATAAAAATTTCATACGGTTATTACAAAAAATGTGATAAAGAAAAAAAAACTCGACAACATCATATTTTTTTTTACTTAATTAATTTTAATCTGATCCAAAAATGTACCTTCCATGTACATATATTCAATTAAATTCATCGAAGAAAAGAATCGAAATATCTCCAATAAAAATTAAAAATATCACGCTGCGTATCAACCAACTATAAAAAAAGAAAAGACAAAAATCTTTAAAAATCCTTCTCTCACGAACTCATCAATTTTTCCTCACATCTTATCGTCGCATTTATCTCGGCAATGATATCTCGCGAACGAGAAGTTAATCCTTGAGCCGGCATCTTAAATTATTCATCGAGATTTCATTAAAATCCGTGGAAGAAGAACGTAACGAAAGCACGAAAGATAGCCGCGAAAATCTCGCCACGCAATTCCACCGGGTATAATCTCTGGCTATTAAGATCGTTTTTAGCGGGATCGTATCAGGCGCAGTTGCGGCGCACCGAGTCGTACTCGCGGGAAAATCGGCATCGGCCACGGCTGTATTTATAATAGGCTGATGGAACTTCTAATGCACTTGGAACAACCAACGTTTATACGGTGGTCGGCCATAAGTGCAATCCAAGCGATCACTTGTAAAAGCGTGGCGAGGAGGGAAGCGTTGAAATTATTTATCTTTGCCGTAGGTATGGATAGATTAATCGGCTCCTAGCAGAGTGGTGAAACACTCAACGATGAATGTTATGCGATGTCGGCCGTATGGGAAATCGTTCGCCCGCTTCCTTCTAATGGAGTTTCACAGGTGGCGCTTTCGCTCTTATTCGGAATAAAGATGGCTACGAGAGATGACGGTTAAGAGACACTCGTTTTAACGCGTAACACTTCGTTTCGATGTGTTTAATTATCGTATTACGCGTGTTAATTTATTCATCAGAATTCAAGCTTGACTTTTGGACTATATTTTTCTTTTTCGCGACGAAGACGAGTAAAGTAAAGTAAATTTAGAAATTGATTTACGCAATTCAAAATTCAAAGAGTATTATTATTTAAATAATAATACGATGAGAAAGTTATTATGTAAGAGAGATACGAAAAGGTGAGTGGATAATTATTGAATTATTCCGTCGTTTTTTTTTTTTTTTTTGGTAAATTTAATAGAATGAAACTTTATATCGATTATTCGTTTGAATTCTCTCTTTATTTTCTTCTAAAGTACAAGTTTTCCTCTTTCATTACGAAATTATCGATTCTTTGTTTTCGAGATTTCTACGAGTAAATAATTGAGAAAAAGACGTTTCGGACGAGTGACCCGGTTCCGCTCTCTAACTTCTTTCTTTAATCCTTTTCATTTCTTACTTGCTGCACGATCTCTCTCTCTCTCTCTTTCTTTCTCGCGAATTTCCACGAAGTGTACCTGAGCTAGCACGGTAAAGTCAGTCCCTTTGAAATCCTTTTGAAACGCAGGAAAACTGCGCTGACGACGTCTTTTATTTTGGCCCTGCACCACGTCCAGTAACTACAAAGTAGCTGGACGTTGGAATATTAATATTTCGAAATCGTCTGTAAGAGGGTAAGGTCGTGTCTCGGTTGTGTGCTCTTCTTTTCAAGGTTTATATACACGATGGTTGCATCCGTATACACATGTGACGCGCATAAATGGCCGGAATTTTAGAATCGTTCCCATTCTAATGAATCGTGTTTTATTTAATGGATATCCTAGTTAGAAATTTTCTTCTGTGAACTTTAATATTTTTGAATATCCTCGTATCGACCAGGAATATGAAAATTTTAATATATTATTATTCTGATCCTCTGTTATATAAATACATACAAAATCTTTATTCTATTTAATATAAAAATTTTTTGTTAATTTTTGTTAATTCGAAGATAACAAGTGGTCGTGGATTAAATCCATGTTTCATCCGAAAATAGGTCACGATCCTTTGTTCGCGATTTCGTCTAACCAGATATTACATATTCCTTTACCAGTAGTAATTTACATTAATTAACATTACTCCAATCAAACAAAGTTCCATTAAATAATAATTTTATTTCCTACTGGATTCCATGTTTGTGTCGCAGATATACATAATTATTCGCAAAACACAAACACGAATACATTAACAATTAACAATAACGAACTTATTTACTTGTTATCACTTTTATCTAGAAAAATTTATATTTTCTCAATAAAAAAAAATATACTTTACGATACAAACGTGTTGCATATAACCAAAAAATATACCACAAACTAGCAATTCAAATGCAGAAACAATTACGCATTACAGTGTAAAAAAGAAATATTTCTAGGAAACGCACACATTCCATGAAATAGAAATCGAAAATTGAATTAGTGATCGAATCACATATTATTATCGCTACTACTTTATCATGCGAATCACACGATACGCAAAAGAGGAGAAGAAAGGAGGAAGAACGTCAGGGAGACAAATTACACGGCATCTGTAACGAGACCGTAAATTGCATGTTTACCTGCAATAGATGCAGATCCATTCCTGTGTGGGGTGCGGCGACAGGAAATAAGGCGACCCCATGGTCGATCGTGATTGGCTGTACCGGTTTGTAGGAATCGAGATCGAAATGATAGTCGTTCTCGTCACATTCCTCGGCCATGTAAGTCTGCTCAATTGCAGTGGTGTGAATGCTCAGAGTGCGATGGAGCGAACCAGTTGTCGCGTCTCTGCCTCGAGCATGTTGATGCTGAATATAAGGAAATATCGTAAATTCACGAGGATCTCGAAATATTTTTCCGCCATTCAATCTAAGGACTTCGATATAAGTGTACGTACAGCGTTCTGAATCATTTGTGGTATCGAACGTTTCGAGGGAATGTTCGTTTAATATTAATAAATTTTCCTTTTTTACTGGATATTACAATTGTATTGTACACTGCGATTGACAAGGGGTGGTCGTAAAATTTTAACTCCTTTCTTATTGCTTCTTTCTTAACAATAAAGCAAAAATAAAGGAAACGAACGACCCGATAGCTGGTAATAAAAGAACGCTCTAAAAGAACCATAAGTGTATCTCGGCAATAGAAGACAGTATATTCAATTACTTTTGTTGAAATTTGTAAAATTAAATGTTAACAAAATTGTGTGTTTTTTTTTATTCAAGTTTCTATCGTTGAAAATATTCAATACAGATATTTCTATTTGATACAGGATGCTTGTTGATAGAATTAAAGTGGAAGGAATTAATTGTTGATATCAATTTTACCTTATGAAATTCGCCGATTTTCTCGAGGACAGAGCCCGTGTCACGGATCGGGATGTTCTCTATTTTCCTCAAGGAACTATTCCTCGTGTTCCATTCCGTGGATGATTCCGTGCTAGTGTCGATAGCGATCTTCGTGGTTTGCCCCGAGGATGACATGTTTTCGGACTCGACATCCTTGCTGCTTCTGCGTGGTGATTCGCGGTTGTCCTTGCATTCTGCGTACTGAGACTGGATGGAAAAATTTATTCTTATTTGTCTCTCGTTATAAAATTCTAATCGATCATACGAAAATCAAATCGATCAATTCCATTTGTATTTTCTTTATTAAAAAAAAAAAAAAAAAAAAAATTGAAAATCATATATCATTTCACCGCTAAAGAATTTTTTAAAAAGTAAAATTGATTGATTCAGCTCTTGACTACGATTATTGAAAGATGGATTGAAATAAAATTTTATCAATTAAAAGAATTTTTCTGATTCGCATATTATACGAAATTTTAGAATCGTTTGTATAAATTTTTCAAACGATAAAAAACTTTCTTTATCTCTCCATATCTGATGTTCAGACAAATCAAAGGTTACTCGAGCTATAAATCTTTCAGTACTGATTCAAGACTGATATCGCTTCGCACATCATTGTATATCATGCATATTCAAAAGTGATTTAAGATTTTTGTTCTATTTTTTATTGTTCTATTTTTATCGTATTATAAATTGTAATTTCTTTTAATTTGTTTTATATCGCTTTCGTAAATGTTACGCGTATGTAAAGCAATATCCGTGCGGTGACTCGAGAAAGGATATTTTTGCGTAGATAAACGTGTACACGCGAGTATACGTACTCTCTGTCAAACGTCGATCAAAATTTCATCAATTTGACCCATTAAAGTCCACTGTACTATTAGTAGGCCACCACCTACCGATGCACAGTTTATACGTTGAATTTCGTCAAAGGTATTTGCCTCGCGAATAGATGAATTCTATTCGATAGAAATTTTCGAAGTGATAGAATTTCGAAATGTTGCGATGAAAGTTTCGTTTTTATTTTTAACGCGATCGAAAAATTGATTTCGAGAGGAATTAAATTTAAAATTATTGCAAATAATGGCTGTAAAGTTATATTTAAAGTTTCTATTTTGTCTTTGATTAAAAGCTTTGAAAATTTTAATTCAATGTATTTATTACAACGTTAGAGTTGGATAGAAATTATTTGATGTTTTTTTTTTTTTTTTTTTTTTTTAACTCCTCTGTGAAAGAGAGATATTTGTCCAATAATATTATATTTGCTTTTATAAAGGATAAAAAATCGTTTTCAATTTCATTCTTTCAAAATTTTTTTACAAAAAAAAAATTGCTTTAAGTAAAAGTATAAATTATATGGAGACATTACGTATTTTCTATTTAATTCTAGGGAATCTGGTATCTGGCCACCAGCCAAAGATACTCGACATAAAAAGAAACTTCTTTTAACATAAAAACGCGAGTTTCTTCATTTAATCAGAGGATATTAATCAGAGAAATAATTTTAAAAAAAAAAAAAAATTTATTTTATCAAAATTTATTTCATTCACATATTTCTTTCTATTTTTAGATTCCATCGATACGTAGTGATAAATATTTTATAAATAAAAAGTAATCGTAATGACGTAGATAAGATATATTAATATTATCACATCTTCAAAAAATATTTAAAAAATATTTGGAGAAAGTATTTTAAGAAATGTTATTTCGAAAATTTAATAAAATAATTTCCACTCTAAAATATTATTCCAACATTTTTCTACGCTTTTACAAATATAATATTATAATTAAATCTATAATATTATAATAAAATCTTTTAAAACTATTTTTTCATTATAATTTTATGATATGCGAAACCAAAAAGAATATTTCAAATAAATTTTATTAAGTTTGATAATAGCTGTTCAAATAAAAAGTAGTCGTTCTAGAAAAACTTTCTCCATTTAATTTGAAAGAGAAACTGTAATATTTCCAGAGAAAACAGCTTGGGATATTTCATTTTACAATAATAATTCGATATTAACATCATGAATATATTTTATAAAATTATAAATTATACACTTTAATCAATTTGAACGAATTTTTATAAAATCATGTTTCATACGTAAATTTATAAAATATAATATATAAATTTTACGAGATAAAATACAAATATGAGCGCAAATGTTTCAATAATATATGGTATGATCGACAATAATTTTAAAAAATAATAGATAAGATAATCTTGTTTATTACACATTACATATGCGCGTTTAACAATGTGCTTAAAAACTAACTTAATTAGGGCAAAAATTGATTTGTTTCTAGCGAATCATTTTGCTTCAAAACGAAATTGAAGATGAAGATTATAAAAAAATTTCATTCACGTGTGATAATTTTGAATTTCATACGCGATGAATTATATACGAATAATTACTTTGTTTACGTGTTTTGCCCAAACTTAATCATCTTGCAATTTCTAAAGATAAATTCTGGATAACGTCTCGAGTTATTGCTGACGTCGATACACGATAATAGCTATTGTACACAATTTAATAGATGCAAATTCCCGAACTGAAATGCTTAGCATAAGATCGAAATTCATCGATTCATCTCCTTCACATTTGGAATTAAGATAAATTCAATCAAAAGGTGTATTCTACTTATATTTGAACG
This sequence comes from Apis laboriosa, assembly GCF_014066325.1. Lineage (NCBI taxonomy): Eukaryota > Metazoa > Arthropoda > Insecta > Hymenoptera > Apidae > Apis > Apis laboriosa. Next base: position 4,452,488 of record NW_025224966.1, read on the forward strand.
ATAAAATTATTGAATTATCGGGGCACGATAAAAATTTCTTTTTTTACGAAGGAGAAGGGAATCTGAAGAAAAAAGAAAATAATAAAATCGAGGGAAATAACGCAAGCAAATATGTTAAAAACGTTAACAAAATTCGTCAGCAGAATTATGGCATTATTGGGGGTGTATTTTGTAATATCTCCTAGACCCTTTAAATTTACAACTCTTGTTCGATATCCTTTCGAGTTGACAAAACTCTTTGTCGAAAGAATTAACTTGTTCTCGTTGAAATTGAGAATCCAGCTTCTTGATCTTGGTTCTTGTCGCGATCGAATTTTACGATGTTTACGTAACGACGAGTAGATATATTTTGTCAAGATAAATGACATTTGCTGTGACTATATTGAGAAAAAGTTCTTCCACTTAAATCCAGTTTTAAGACCAATAATTTTATATTTAATCTAAAATTAATCGCAATACCGTACAATTATTATCATGAAAAGAAGTAATAATTTTACACAATTTTTTTTTTAAATTTTAATCTTCAAAAGAGATTGCTAATAAAAACTTTCACTCTTATTATATATAGGAGATCAATATTATAAATTTATTTCTAAATTACTTATTGAAATAAAAAATAAAATCAAGTCTCCCTAATTTGATCTCATTTTTTCCCATAGCGAGATGTGTGTTAATAAACTCTGAACATTCATGTTCAAATTATTTACTCGAAATAAAAATAAAATAAAATCTCATTTTATTTCGAACTTTCATATCTCACGAATCGATCGTCGTGATAATAATCGTAAACGATCACGATCGTTGCGATCTCTAAAACAAGATCTTTTCTTTTTTTTAAAAAAAAACGTTCCTCGTCACTTTTCCACAAAGAATTGCTCGCTCGCGAAAAGGATCCACCTAACGTGACGAATACGCCTTGGCCAAGCTTTATTTCGGTTTGAACGGTAAGAAAAAGAGCATCGCGAACAGCGGGTCAATGGCTCGAATTAGAACATTGTCTCACTTGTCACAAAGACAACCCGTGTTTTTACGCGCTGTGGATATATTCGAGATAAAACGCGTTTTATTGTTTTAAAATAAAACGCCTTTATCGTTGGACGAATTTATCAACGTTTTCGTTTTAACTGCTTTGTGGTTTCGTGCGTCTTAACGGTCGAAATTCCATTTCCAAAGTATTTCACAAACGAGTTCTCTTATATGCCGTGATAGCATATCGAGCCGTTCCATTCATATTTATGAATTATGCAAATCGTAAATATCAATAGAACTGATGTATTTTGCATAATTCGAGGAATGATTGTTGATATATAACGATCGATTGTGCCACGTTTACAGTATTTTAAATCAAAACGAGGTAATGAATCAGAATTACTTGAATTGTGATATATTTATTTTACAATAAAGATAAAATATTTCTAAAAAAAATAATAAAGATAATTGTTCGTTGAAAGAAATTTGAACGAAAAATTAAATATATTTTATGTTTAAAATTTTTTTTATTTCGTGTAAAAAAAAGAAACGAGAAAGGGACGCGAATGAAAAATTTAGGGGTTGATTTTACTTTTCTCGCTCGAAGTGATTTTTTATCGGGAAAAAAATCGTTTTCGAAAAATTCTTTCGTACTTCATTATGCTCTAAATACATTCAAAGTTTCTTTGAGATCGGATTTTTTCGGGTTGAACAACTTTTCTCGTAAATTTCGACCAAGAGGGAATTATTATTACAGATGAAGATTTCCCATCGATATCGTTCACACATTCAGAAAGGTAATCGTTTCTTCGTTATAACATTTTATTATACGTTTCTTTATACGAAATATTAATTAACGATGTCACGATGTTATATATTCTATAAAAAAAAACTGTACTCCTTTCTCTCAACTATATATTTTTTATTTAAAATACAAAGGATTTTAATCTTATTAATTTGTCACGGGTCGAAATATTTCTTTCCGGTGGATCTGTTACACTACCCTCCAACGCTGTGATAAATTATACGTACTCGTACTCCTTATATAAATCCAAACTAAATCATCCTTAAGATAAATTACATCTTGTATAAAAATGTATCTTATTTTTAAATGCGCGCAAATTTTTTTAAAACTTTTCAAAAGAATCATTTTTCAAAAGAAACTTTTTATTCAATTCGCTATTACACTATTACAATTGAATACAGAAAGAATGATATACAATTATACGATAACGTTATTGTTTGTTGTACATGTATACGTACCTATAATTATTATTATTATTTTTTTTTTAATAATTAATGCGACCAGCAAAGGTGTATGCGACTATATATATATAAAAAAAAAAAAAATAACAAGTCCTTCTTAATTACGTGAATATTACGTATGTTAAAATATTCAACGAAGTCTGAATCACAAAGTGTGGATCTTTCGGGCCGACGATCGTTAGCGACAAGAGCAAGTAGTTTCCGCCGGCCTACAACCATCGTTGCTGCTGGAGGCCGATAGAAACCCCTAACCTTATCGCTACGTTTCCTTCTCTTTCCATTTCTTTTTTCCTTCACGACTCCATCTTTGTAAAAATGAATCACAATAGAAAATACAATCTCGTGCTTTTATTGTATACGTGTATAATTAAGGGATTAATTAAAATTCTGGGGAGACGTAGCTTGAATAAATTGAATAAGTAATTGATATTATTATACGTTAATTAACGAATGATTTATCAATCGATGAATAATCAATAAGTAGAAAATGTATATTTATATTTTTGAAAATATGTATTTATATACATATATATATATTATTAATAGGATGAAATATTTTTTTAATTTTAAAATATGAAAATTGATTAATCGTTTCATTGATGGCAGTAGAAGAGTAATGAAAAAAAAAAAAGTAGAATTATAATTTATAATGAATATATTATATATTTGAAAAGTAGCGGTAATACACCAAGCCAATAATACTGAAATTCTTTCGTTCAGCACAGTCACTCCGTTCTTTGTCCAGCATCGAGTCCTTCCAAATACTTGTGCCAAACGAACGAAACCGTACAGCATAAAGACCATTGTGTCGCCCCTTTTTTTTCAACCAACTCACGAAAAAAACCATACTCTACAAAAGAGTCAAAGTAATATCTTTGACATTGCTCGATCACTTGTGCAAATCCTTCCTTTGAACGTTTCTCTGATGCGAAAGATTACTTCAGATTGATTTACGATATACGTATATACGAGATATCTTTAAATCAAAAATTCTAATTATGTAAATTTACGTAAAGCCATCATCATCGAGTTATTCGTCGTTTAATTATTATCATTATTATTATTATTATTATTGTCTATCGCTTGTCGATTCGCTTGTTAAATTCATCGTTACGGATGAGTAACTTTGCTACAAGAATTATTCATACATCGAAGACTTTATTGTAGAATCGTGCTAAATTCTATACTATACTGATTCTGAATAACGTGATTGTACGAGAACGTGTTTACAATAAAATTTGAAAAAATATTTTCGTACGAATTTCATCTATACGAATCATCTTATCGATACGATAATTCAATATTCTCTCGAGTACGTGAATGTTTGTACAAACATGTCCAACTCGATATTAACCAACCTAATTTCTAACTGAACTTCATATTAATTTTTCCTTATTTTATCATAAATATAATTAGAAACTGCATCCTACTTGGAAATATTATCCCAATTGCAGCATCGTTCTCAACAAACACTTTCACTTTCTTCCAAAATTAAACGCACCAATATCAATTTTCCTTATTCGCAAATCGTTGAAGAGGTTCAATGCGAGGAACGATAATTTTTAAATGGACTTAAGAATAAAGATATACACAAGCAATAACGAAATATCAAAACTTTGTTAGAGACATCTTTTTACAAAAGGACTTGTATTAAATCGAGAGCTGCATCGTTCGTACGAATACAATACGTTTTCAGTTTCTAGCCGTTTGATCACCGTCGAAGACCAGAATCCGAGAAACATGGCAAAAAGAACTCTCATTCTTCGGTTTCATCGGTTACACATCGATTCGTATCGGTGTTTTTTCGTCCCAAAGTGGCGAAACGAAAGCAAAGGGTTGCTTAATTTAAGTAATTCTCTCTTTCTCTTTCTTTCCCTCCTCCTTCTCGAGCTTTGCCCTCCTTGTTCGTGTATTCCACGGTTCGACGCTTCCGGCAGGATACGTACGGATTTTATCGAGGAAGTTCCTTGGCCGGCCGCCAAATCGCACGTGTAACCTCGCCGTGAAATCATTCGATCTCCATGGATCGTCCCCTCCCTCTTTTTCTCTCCGCGTTCCTCGATGCATTTGAACAGGGAAAACGATCCAACAACTCACGTATCATCGATGCTCTTCTTTTTTCCTTCTTTATTTCTTCTTGTTTACGCAACGAAATTGTTGATAATTTTATTATTATTATATTTTCTTTAAGGAGATATAAAGCTAACTGTGAGAAAGAGGAAAGAGGAGAAGGAGGAGAGAAGAATTTATTGTTGTTTCCATTGTTGGGACGATATATAACGATATTGAAAATGATAATTTTCTTTTTCTTTTTTTGAAGATAAATGATAATTATGAGGAAGATACTTGGAATTAGTTTTGGAAGGGGAGGAAAGAGAGAGAGATAGTTGTGAAGATAAGTGGTTCAGACAGTTGGGTTGAATACAGATATCGCGTGATATGGGGCTTAGAATTGACTTAGGTTGAAACACAGTTTGATCTAGAACGGAATCGGAACTGGGATGGAACCGAGTTTGAATTGGAACAGAATTGAGCTAGGTCCAATACCGAACTGGTATTGAATTGGTGCTGAATTGATATTGGACTGATACTGATCTGTTTGGGGAGATGTATTGGGATTTGAAGCTTTTTTTTTTCCTTTTCCTCTTTTTTTTTTCTTTTTCTCGTAGTTAGATACGTAGGAGAAGTTAAGAGAGATACTTGATAGATACTTTAAAGATGATGTTATTTAATGGAAAGCAATTTTGTAGTAATCTCCAATAATTTACTTTGTTTACCATTTTATCGCGTTTTTCGTTTTATTTTTATAAAAAAAAAAAAAAATTTGCTGCGCGAATCACTCTTTTCTTAAAACAATAAATTCGATAAAAACGCGGAAACCGACAATTATCGGACGAACACGTTTTCGCGTTTTTTTTCCTTTTTTTTTTTTTTTTTTAAACGGGTCAGATATTGAATATTGGAAAACTACATTCACATACACAAGACAACATTCGAAAAATTTGTTCATTTTCCTGTTTATTTTACCATTTATATTTTGTGGGTGATATCTATTTTCGACGTTAAAAATATTATAAAGGGGGGCAAAAAAATAAAAGTTGTCGATGACCTCGATCGCTTAATTGGCTTGGAAGTAATTGTTCGAAAAAATCGATGCTTGCGAAATTTTCAATAATTTTTAGACTTCTGAATTATATAATACTATTATTATATATATATTTTTTTTAACTTAATACGTTCACCAATAATTTTTCATCCCCTCAATCTTTCGAAAATTGTAGACTAGTTTCTATAAATAAAAAGTAAGCGATTTATCTTCGAGAAACGTCTAATTATCTGTTCCAATCCGAGCATAAATCCGTGATTGTGTAACCACAAAATTTTATTGCTACGCAAATTCTGAAAATAGAACAGTCGAATTATAGCGCGAAGATAGAAATATCTATTGCTAAATATTACTATTGAAATATTTTGATCGAATGAGCTTAATATTATCTTTTTCATTTACCAATAAAATTCAAATATATATATATATTTCTTCGATCAAACATTCCTCCAACCCATCTAAAAACGTAGAAAATAAAATATCTCGTTGCCAAATTCCAAGAGATATTTATCTAAAGGAAAACTTGCAAATTAGCATCAATTAATTTCACCATTTGTTACAACATATAGAACGAATTATTAAAACAATTATATTATAAAACAAAAATAAATAAAAGGACAAATTGCCTCGTATTTCGAGGCTATTATCTGTTAAAGTTTAATTCGTAAAAAAAAAAAAAAAACAAGCAACGCGACACAATGAAAAACTTGATCGCGAGAGGAGTGTGCCTCGAGGAGCGATCGAGAATTCGGAATTTATCGTTATAATTCCAATCGCGTTTCCCACGATGGGAAAGTTTCAAGGTTTGTTTTTCAAGGTGCGATTCGCATAGCAATTACACACGGGGGAAGTTTATGAAGTTTAAAAACGATTTACCTTGGACTCGAATGCGATGACTTCCCGCAATTCCCGCAAGAAAGCCCCGAAGAATGGGACCACCGGGCATTCCGGCATAGCCAACGAGCGGGCAAGCGCGAATTCATACTCGGATGACAAAAGGGCGGAGGAGAGGCTTTCCAAAACTGGTACCGGCTCGTTCACGCTGTTCCAAAAGGGTTTCAGCTTGTTGGACCTGCGTCAAAACCATTCGTGTTTGATTGAATTTAATTTGGCAGGCGAAACGATCGAATGAAAACGTATTTGTCGTTGATTTGTGTATTTTTTCTTTATTGAAATTAATGTTGATTAAAGTTTGGTAAAAAGAAAAAACCAAGCTTGAAATCGTATACAATTAAAATTTGTAATTTATTTTTTTTTTTGACATCATTAATTATGATTATTTATCTTTTTCTCATGATTTTTTTTTCGAAAATTATTGAAAATTTGATATTCTTGACGTTAACCCAATTCGAATTCACACGATTTTTAAGAAACGATATTTCGTGTGCATCGATATATTTAATAATGTAATTATTGTTTCTATACAAATCTATATTCTATGTACAAAGGAAATTGTTTTTTATCGTATTGCATGAGGTGTTTAAGATGATTAGTGACTTAATTCCTGCGAGGCAAAGAGGAGTGTTTAAATATGGTGAAACGAGATACTGTCGTGTTAATTTAATGCTTGGAGGTATTATGATACCCTCTATTTGAAACTTTGTGTTTTAAATAAAGTAATATGAAATGGTCAAATGAAGCACGTACAGAATAGATTAAAATAAAAAAGGTTTGATATCGTCTTAAATTCGTTTAATTCGTATAATTTTACAACAAAATTTCAAATAACGTCAAAATATTCATTACTTCATCTTTTATTAATAGTAAACCATATTTTTCTTATTTATATTTCTTATAAGAGAAAGAAATGTTATCGTTGTCCAATGTTGGATAACACATTTGTACAAAAAGTTATTTCATAGACAAATTAAAAAGAATAAAGAAAAAAGTTCGAGATCTCATTCGAAGAAAATCAAGTTTGAAATCTTGTCGAGCACGTGTGCACTTGGTTAACTCCTGATGGAATGCGTTTAGCACATCTGTCGGTACCCAAAGAACGCCTAAAATGCCTAAGCTATACCTTAAACTGGATTTTCTCGAAAAGGCTTTAAACCCAAACGAAATTTTATTTCGTACTTTCATCTTTCTTTGAAGATGGAGAGCAATCTTCATTCCCTCGGAAGTGCACGCATCTTCAACTTGATTTCTCAATCTTAATTTCTTCGTTAACATCGATAGATTTTATTCTTTTTTCCCCTTCACCTTATTTTTACCTATATTATTTTTAATAATTTTTTATAATTAACGATAATAATTTCACGACGTAGTATGTATTATTGTATTGTATAAAATTTTACATTATTTTGTATCATTTCGTTTCACAATATATTTTCAATAGTTACGAGATTCTTAATCTAATCTCATAGTCTTCGAAACATCATCGTCATTATTGTAGATGTAAAATTTTACATAAATATATTATATCATTTCGTTTCACAATGTATTTTCAATAATTACGAGATTCTTAATCTAATATTATCGTCTTTGAAAGATCATCGCCATCCATTGAAGAAATTTCGCCAAAGTTCTGTGAAGTAATAGGTCAAGATGGCGCAGGTGCACGTAAAATTTCAACTATGCATTCGGTTAATCGCATAGTTCTCGAAACTGAAACTAGAGCGCGAGTTATATAGCGCGGGATAAATTGTAAATGGAGGAAACGACCAGGACAATGACCATGTGTGTAGGACGACTGTTGCAACTTTTATCTTTTCGTTCGCGGTTGCGGAGGTTGGCGGTTTTTTACGATCCCGGTAATAAAAACTATTTTATTTTTCCATTTCGTTTTTCCGAAACGACCACAAGGGTGCAATTTGTGGCACAGCTTTTCCTTTGGTGAATTTATAAAAAAAAAAAAAAAAAAAAATCTCTCTTTGTGAATTTTAATGGAGGAAGAAACTGTTGAATTCGTGGATAATAATTGAATTTAATTTATTTTAAACACGGTTGAAGTGATCTGCGTTATTAAGAGCACTTGTAAATTATTTCTTCAAAAATTTTTGCGTCAATTTTCAACAATCATTAGTAGAAATAAAAAATTCGTTTTTATTTAATAAAACAAATCAACTTAGCAACTGAAAGAAACTTTCAAGAAATGATTTTCTATTTTAAAAATCAAAATATATCCTGTTCATAAGTTAGGAATATGTAACAATAATAATTAAAAAATATTAAATAATAATAATTAAATATTTGAAAACATATAATATATTATTCACAATTATTTAACAAACGGATATATCGTTCGTAAAATCTAAATGCTAATCGTTAATTGAAACGAACTATGTGTATTTACAGAATATATTTCGAAATGGCTTATTTATTCATCGAATATTCATCGAGTTTATTTAAAAGTAAATTCATCCAATGATAATTTTGTATAAATAGTGAAATTGATATTTGTTGTACATGCTTTTTTTCCCTTTTTTTTTTTAATCTTTGAAATTAAATTTTGTTTGCTCGTTCGTTCCAACGAAACGAAATATATCAAAGTCAGAATATATATGTATATATATATACTGTGCTGCTTTGGTCAATTTGTTTCGTTATTTTTCAACAATCCATCGGAATAAAACACACTTTGAATTATTCCTTCGTTAATTCTATCCTTTTCATTCAATTTTGTTCCTTGTTATATTCGTGTTATATCAATTTTATGTCAAACACAAATTATCGTCTACACATGCACGTGTAATAATGTATATCACACGAATTTATAATTTAATTGAACACACACGCTTTTGTGACAATTTTTCTTCAAATAATCAAGTGATCAAAGAGATGTATATTATAATTTTTGAAATTGCGGTACATGGATGTGGGTACATGGAAAATATTACAAATAAAGAGATTCTCTGTTTTTTCTCAGCGAAAGGAAAAAAGAAAAAAAAAAAAAAAAAAACATATGTTCAATATTGTTACACACATGTAATTAAAAATAAAGTGAGATTTATACGACGCTGTAGTTTCGCGGAAAATAATATTATCTTTGTTCTTTGCGAAATAACTGAAACTTTTAAGTTATTTTACATATATTTGCATGATAAAGTTTTCTTTGTTTTCTCTCCGAAAAATACGATATACGCGTGATACACTACATCGAAAATTTAGAAGCGATCATTCTTCTCCTTTTTTCCGGATAAAACCAAATGAATTTTAAATAAATAATTACGGAAAATTATTTTGCCATATCTATTTATCATAATTAATTGAATAAATAAAATCTTATTTAAAACAGTACGATAGATTAATTTTCTCTTTACTCTATTCTTTCATTATAAACTTAACCATTATGGATGATGGAAAACATATGCAAAAGTATTTTCAAAACTAGCGTGGAGCAACGATGCCGATACGCAAAAGTTTCTTGGCTGGAAAATTGTTCATTTTAGATACGATTTGAAACCATGACACGAATGGATAAAGATAGAACCGACGAAAGTACCGAGAAAGGAAAATTGAGAGAGAGAAAATCCCTTCGCACTCGCATGAGTCTGGGCGCCATGTGTATAAGTATTTCCGACATTGGGCGAGAGTGAAGGAAGATTCTTTGAGGATAGGACAAAAGAAGAAGAAGAAGAAGAAGAAAAAAAAAAACGTTCAAAAAACGTCTAAAGAAATCCGTCTAAAGAAGAAAGTTTGGATACAGAGCTACGTGAGAAAAGAACTGTTTAAAAGACAGCTTTGAGTTTGCGTGGAACGATTCTTGATTTTATGATTTATTTAAAAAAAAAAAAAATTAAAACAGACCAAATTTAAATTAGAAAATGGATATAATTATCGAACGAAGACGAATAATCGAATGGAAGTTTTTCAATTCGAATTAAAATAATTTTCTGCGGGAAATAGTGATTAACACTTAAGATACAAGTTGGAATAGCGTCTTGTTTAAGTTGGTAAGACCATGGATTAAAGGGAACTTTCGGGATGCTATTATTTCAATGGACCTAGATTAATCGAGTCGAAGGATCATCGAAGCAAGCACACGCTTTGTCTGTGTAGTTTCACGAAATTACGTATATACCAGGATTAATTTGGTATTCTATGAATGTTATTCTCTTTCGAATCTTTAAAATTTTTGCACTTATTACAAAATTGCTTCTTTAATTAGACATTTTATGCATTTTTTCATTGATTCTATTAGATATTCAAATAAAGGGAATAGAAGGAACTTACTTGAGGCCAGCAACGATTTCCATGGCTGAGTTAAAATTTCCGGTATTCCAACAGGTTTGAGCTACGCGTAGGAGACAGGACAATACAGCCTGCCTTTCTTCTATCGTTGTGCCGCTTGTGATCGCGTGGGTAACCCATGAGCTCACCTGAAATTACGAAATATTGCATATAATTACAAGATATGTACCTGGTCACGAAGTCAATTTTTCCACTCCATTTTCCACTAATTTCCCTTAAAGGATTCTGCAGATATTAAGATATCCTAAAATTGGCCATTTACTATTCCATCGAAATTTCTTTGTATTTTTCAAATACGTAAAAAGCTCTTTTTTGAGCTTGATATTTCACACATACTCTGGATTCAACCATCAATTTTCTTCCAAACGCCAGGCAGGAATATTTACAACAATCGAAAAACCCAAAAATAAATTTATCAATGATCATTCAATATATCAAAGATGGATCGTAATTTTCTCCCTCCCCTTTCTTCCTTCCACCAATATTACAAATATTACAACGTGATCAGATAGAAGACATTCTCAACGAAACGAAAGATAAATCTATCTCTATTAGGATTGTCTGAAAGGATTTCGAAGGTTTATCGTTAGCATGTTCGAAGATCACTCGATGAACGATCACTTATACAAACTTATTAACTTATAATTACCTCATTGAAACGATTGATGAGCGTCTGAACGGAAGAGGAGAAGTTGGGTACAGGCCAGTTAGACTCTTCCTCGGTCTGGGTCGAGCTGTTGGCGGTGCTCGGATTGCAATAGCTGCGACTCGGCGACGGGGGTGGCCTGGCAGGTAGTTTCTGCGTATTCTGATCTTGTGCCACGTGCCTTAGGTACTCCTCAGGCGGTACCTGGTAGAACAGCTGGTATTCGGTCTCCGTCAACCTGAGCGCCACCTCCTCGGGGAAGTGCAGCAGCTTGTGCAGATCCTCCAGCTCCTCAGAGCTCCGAGGCGGCTGCGGCTGCGGCCGCTTCTCCAGCTCTAATTAAACACATTGTACACCCCGCTTTAATATCCAACTGCGTGAAACATTGCACGCGCAAACAGATTTTCTGCTTCGACTTTCTTAAGAAATTCATTCTCTCGCGTCTCGGATTTTCTTCGCTCCTTCGGGATTAATGGAGGGATTAATGGAGGGAAGAAGGAAAGTGGAAAATTAATATTTTTGTTGAGAGAACTTTTTTATTCTCTCTTCTTCTTCTTCTTCTTCTTCTTTTTTTTTTTTTTTTTTTTTAAGGAGATAGGAATTTTTCTTATGGATTTTTTCGCTACTCGAGATTGAATTAAAATTAACATTATAGAAACGACAAGAAGGTGGAAATTATTATTATTTTTGCCGAAAGAATTTTCTTCATCTTGTTATTTTATTTTCCAATAAAGTAGAAAATATTTAATCATTAATGACGATCGAGTCTCCACTTTTATAACATTTATTTTTCAAGGAGAGAAAGAAAGATGTTATTATAAATGATTAATATTATTATGAGTCTATGATTGCGTTAGTTATGATTGCTGGTCAATATTAACTCCATATACGAATATGCGTTTAATATCGTAATATTTTATATATTTTACGAAACATATAATTTCCTTCCTAGACGAGGAAATTTCGCCGTGTATTTCAACTGATTTGCGAAAATTACATTGGCGAGAACAAACGGGGGAGTAGAAATTGTTTGTTGGAATGGTTTGTTCCAGTCGAAGGGGAAACGGAAAGTGAATGGACGCGCAAAAGCGTTATTCGAAGCATGCCGACAATTTAAAATCTGACCCAGTTCTGTCAAAAATAATTAAGATTGGCGCTGACTCGTCGTGGCGACGCGTGTATAACGCGCGTATACACACACAAGAGCCGGAAAATGTACGAGTGGCATCCATTTGCGGCGACAAGAAGGAACTCGAGTAATTCGACGTATCCGGTATATTAACGGATCTTGCCTTGTTATTAAAAGCAATTCATAAAACCACGCGCGTCCAGAATATTTCCAGAATATTCCATTCGATCAATTCTTTCAACCAACAAATAAATACACAATGGATAATTATCATTCGAGGAAACAAGGAGTTCAGATATCCGATAATTCTCCGAAATTCGTGATACCATAACGCCTGTCTTAATCTCACTTAAACTAATTTGCATCAAAATCACGCGCTAAACCAGAGACGTTAAGCGGATGTATAATGTACGTGTATAAACGATGCGTCATCTTCTGACCGCCAGTACAAGTTATCGGCGAAAATAAAGTCGAAGAAGTCAAAGAAATTGGGATAATTTTTAACACTCGGTATAATTTTTAGACAAAATCTATACGATTTTGTATACGCAGGATCCGTCCACTTTTCGAACGAATTCTCGACGAAAAGATCGAATATCGGAACCTTACACAGAATTCAATTCTTTGTGAATTATCATTATCGACGAATAGGGTTTGTTACGCGAGATACAATAATTAAGAAAAACGAAGGCACTCGAACAAAAGTGGCAAAATTCCATCATCTCCGAATAAACTAATATCATTAATCTAAAAACTATAAAGAATAAATTAATTTCAAAAGAAATTATTGTTACAACTAACCGTATAGATCCTAAAATTGAATAATTACAATTAGAATTCAACCAATAAATAAAACTGGATAAACTCCTATCCCTAAAATTAAATATTAATATAAATAAAATTCCGTAATTTAAAAAATATATTGAATAAATTCATGGATATAAAATTCATAATGTTAATGACAAAAAAATATTATTATTGGTTTATAAATATATAAATTTGAATAATTGAAAAAATATCATTCTTTAGATAATAATTTTAATGCATCTCTAAAAGATTGAAATAATCCTATAAATAATATTTTATTAGGATCTTTTCGATTTTGAATATATCCTAAAATTTTCCGTTCTAATAATGTTAAAAATGCAACTCTAATTAAAACTATAATTATTAAAATAATTAAATTAATCAAAATAGAAATTATTATTTATTAACTAATTTATTAATATAATTAAATTCTAAATTTAATGCACTATTATGCTAAAATAATAAAAAATATTTAGTAATTTTATTTAAATTATTTATAAATCAAACCAATCTGACTTACGTCGATTTGAACTCAAATCATGTAAGATTTTAAGAGTCGAACAGACTCAAAATTTATACTGCATTTAATTTTAATCTTAATTCAACATCGAAAGTTACATCACCGCGTTTCCAAAGTTGCGTTAAAATCAATTTCCCTTTGTTCACTCGAGCCAGCGTAAGTACACGAGCCTGTTATCAAAACATCGTGTGCGTGAAACGACGGGCGAATAATAACACGCGTGCAGACGCGTGATTAACGATTAACAATGTATGCGTCATGCATGATCGAGATGGAATCGGGAATAGCGAATTTTCGTTCAACGAATTTTCGAACAAAGGGACGATGAAAGAGATGAAAAAGATAAAACGCGGGGTAACAAACGTTTTCAAACGGAATCCGGCTGGTTTGCGGGTTGAAATGAAATTTCATTTGTTCTCGCGTCCCCGAGGACCGAACCGTATCGAATGAATGAAATTATATCAGGTGACGGTGCAAACTTGTTCTAGGTTAAATTATTATGCTCCAAGGAGACGTCTCCTCGCTAGGAAAAATTTATTTCGTATCATTCTGTACGTAGAGAAACGTTGTGGCGAATTTTTTTTTTATTTTTAAGAATAAAAGAAATGCAAACAGAGGAAGAAAATATCGTTCGTAAAGGAGGGAGAGAAAAATAAAAGTGGATTAATAAGAAGAATCGTGAAAAATTTTATTAAAAATAATTCTTTAGAGATTTTTGATGTGTATTTTGTGAGTAGAGAGGATAGAAAAAAATAATAATAAGAAAAATTTATCGATTTGATAATTTAATCTTGATATCATCGATTCGTGTTTAAAAAAATTTAAGATTCCCAATGGTAAAATAAATGTGAACAACAACTCTTTCGAATTTCTTTGATGAAATTTAATTTAAAATAATCCTAATTGCGAGAAAGAATTGTCGATTTCGAATTTAAATTGTAAATTGGCAGGGATGAGAAATCTTGTGGGTCGCGTGTTTTCGAATAAACGGGAATCTTCGATAGAAGGACAAGCATTGTAAACATAGTAGCCAGTTAATTAGTACTTTAACATACATCAACAGGACTGACAGATCGATACAATCAGATAATGATAAGGTAACAGGAAGGAAGAGGTAATCAAAGTGCTAATGCAAATATTGGCTGTTCAAGTATCCATCTTTCTAAAGGTAACATCGCTTTCATATACCTAATTGACACGTAAATCGATACTCGTGAGGACGATAAATGAAAAGCTATGACGTTACCTATCGATTATACCGATGTCCGTGTCGAAAAGATCACGATTTTTCGAGGAAAAATTTTAAATCTCGATCGGATCGGATTATTCGATGATATACAAATAATTTGAAATTCATCGAAATATACGTGAGTTTTTAGAAATTAAATTTTCCTCCCATTTCATTTTTAGAAGTTAGCCTCGAAGTGAACACTCTTATGGAATATCGAAATTGCGTTATCATCGAAAATTGGATTACACATTCGTGGCGGTAAAAGCATTTTTATAATTGAATCCATGATAAAGCGTTTTAATATATATATATATATATATATTCCGGTGTAAAAGAGGAAGGCACATATGATAAATATAAATGTATTATCTTCACGTTAAAGTGTGTTTCTGAAGAAAAATTTCTAAGCCAATGATTAATGGCGACAGTTTAATATTACTTAGCATTTAATCGGTATTTCTGAATGACGGATCATTAGTTTTTTGTGTTTGCAGAAGTTGAGTGCTTTTTTTTTTTATTTATCTTATGGAATAATAATTTCACTCGAAATTTTTAAATGATTCTTATTTAAAAGAATTTGATATTTCTTCATAATTCTTTGAGAAGTAATAAATTGATTAAAGAATAACATCATTTTATTTTTCCAATTTTTTTTTCTTTTTTAAATAACTTATTCTCAATGCATACATATTAATTTTCGAGCTCAATTAATCATGCTCGTTGTATGCGAATCTAATATTTGATTAATATCTTAACATCACAATTTTCGTAGCTTTAAAATATCTCCAGGAAATATTATACGCTTCTGAAATATATAATATTAATTTCATCCCGTATCTCATATATTATGAAACATACGTTTCTTTTTATCCTTAAATAATATAAAACGTAAAACTAAAAATGGAACAGAAAATAATTCAATAGGATTAAAATCGTGTATTCCTGTTTATCTATTATCGTTTTATCAGGCAATGGATTAACAGTTCAGTAAGAGATATTATAGAAAAGATTAACGGCTTTTTCAATTGAGAGAAAATGAAGCTAATTTTAAATCAATACGTAGAGCAAAACGTTACGATAAACATCCTTTCAACATCCTTTTTTTTTTTACAAATTTCCGTTTTCTTTTATAATTAAAAAATTGAAATTTTTCTTTTATCTTTAATTTTCGCATTTAACTTTCTAAAAGTATCTAAAATGAATACAATATTACAGATAAATTATTTGTAATTTGTATAATGTTCCACCAGTATCGTGTTAAAAATTTTTGTTAAAAAAAATCTCTTGCTTATTACTTGTAACGATCTATTTAGATGAAAAACGGCATCCAACTTTGCTAATAAATTACTCGACTGTTATTACGAGAGGAAAATTGTGCCTGTAGGAAAATTCTCTCATTCCTAAGGATCTTCATGTTCAAGGATTATATCATGTTTTATATTCTCGTACATTCAAAACTTTCCATTATATTTTTCATTAGGCAATTTCTTCAAGGAGAAATTTCAAAAACTTTGTCAGACTGCATATATATATATATACCACATTTCTTTAATTGATAATATTAGATTAAATATTTAATCTAAACTAGAATCATTTTTTATAAACGAAAAGATATAATTAAAGAATGTACATCTTTCTTAAAAAGGAATTTCAAAAATTTTTTTTTCACTACACCACTATATCCATATCATGTATATTTAACCTTTTTTTTTTTAAAAATTTAAATCAATTTAATTGTATATTTAATCAAACTAGTATCATTTTCTATAAATGAAAAATATCAAAGGTCGTATGATTAATACTTCGAGAAATAATGTCGTCAAATAATTATTAAATTGTTGCACGAACCTTATCAGGTAATGGTTCGGCCACGTGGGGTGGAGGAAGCGGAAGTGGCTGTACTGTTCGCCGTTGACGGTGATGAAAACGGCGCTTCCACCCACGGGTGGAATCGCCACTGTTCACCGTTGAAATCAGCCCGACGACCACGACGGGTAATCCCCACGTAGTTTTCCAGCCTGCATCAAGATGGCTCCATTGACCTCTATCCAACAGGATCACTGGGACAGCCTTCGTCTTTTTCTCCTCTTCTTATCCGCTCCTTTCTTGTATTTTAAGAACGACCGCGTTTTTCGATTGGCCTAAAAATCACAGAGAGAAAAGTCGATCGATAACCAGCCGAACTAAGGGTGGAAGAAAAGTGAAAAGAGAATGAACAGAGAGAGACGAAAATAGAAAAAAAAAAAATCGTGACAAAATTTATCCTCGTGATGAAATTTATATCTCCGCATTTCCCGTGTAATTAAATCGAATAAAAATATTTCATTATGAAAAATTGTAAGATCGGATTCTAATCGATTATTTATTCATTTTACACAATTGATACATAATACTCTCATCAACGTAATAATAATCGTCATAGATGTTAGCTAATTAATACATCTATTCCTAACGCCGTTTAAATCGACGTTTCACGTATATGCGATATAAACGAAACAAAGCGTTATTGTCCTCGCACATTGAACAATATCATATCTACACAACAATTTTGTTCCAATAATGTTTCAATATCAATTAAATTATCCACGTAGCTCTCCGTCATTAGCTTTGATCCAATAGATAATGTTCGAAGTGACGTTTGAACGTTTTGAACGTTTCCACACGTTCAATCTCATTTTCGACGAAAACTATTTTCTCTCTCTCTATCTATCTCTCTCTCTCTCTAGCTCTCTACATGCGTCTGTCGTACAAAGGATTGGTTGGTGTATATCCGGGAAATGCCAGAAGGAACTCGTAGAAAGCACAGCCACTCGTTAATCCTTAAAACGAGACGAGAGCCTTACCAGAGATAGCTTCAAACTGTCGTCAACAGAGTACAGTGGTGAATTTAACGATTCTCCGAGGAGCAATGTTAATTTTCTGTTTCGTCGTTCTTTCTGGATTAAACATCAACCGGTATCTCTTTGAAACACACGAATTCTCCATTTACCTTACCCTCCCTCCTCTTTCTCTTTCCTTCTCTTTTCATTCTTCTCTTTAATTTTTAAACAATTTTTGACTCGACACGATAAATTAATATTCTTGTTGCTCTTCCAATATTTAACGATTACCCGTTGTGATCGTGATTTGCTATTCCTTCAATTGGATTTGAATATTTTGAAAATAATTTGCCATTTCGCGAGAAGAGTAATTTTTATTAAATTTTTAAAGGTGCACTCTATGCGATTAACTTGCAACTTGAGATTATTTCTAACGAAAGGAAAAGAAAGTTCAGTTTTAGAAATTTCGATTTCAACAATTAAAAATTATTTCCAAAAAAGGAAAAGAAGAAAGTTTAGTTTAGAAATTTCAACAACTCACGATTATTTCTAACGAAAGGAAGGGAAAATTTAATTTGGAAATTTCGTCCGGTTTCAACGCAACGTTTTCAAAAAAAAAAAAAAAAAAAAAAAGGCGATCGTTCTGCGGCGCTTTTCTGGCCGGAATGGAATTGATCATCCTTTGTAGCGGTCACGGAGCAATAAAAAGGTAGTCGATGCTAGAATCGTGGCTAGACATTTCCATCGAAATTCTCAGTTGTTTGCTCACACTTTGCCGACTGCGGTCGAGCGGAAACGCTAAAGACGATCTTGAATCCCTATGAAACGATATTGTCCCCCGCGATTTCCTGATAATTTCACCAAAGAGAAAAGGAAGTAGGGGGGAGGAAAAAAAAAAAGCTAGATGGTCAGGGACGTGATTTTCATAGAGAAGTTTTTCTCACGCCGCGCGCAGGGACCATTTATCACTTTGTTATCTCTTTAAAAAATTTAAAATTCCGTGATTTCTTCTATTTATTTTTATTCAAATTTAACAATCGTTTATTACGCACATTAGACATTTTACTTTCTAAAGTTTGCCGCCGTTCATTGCAATTGCTTAATGCTTCGTTTTAACGTGTTTATCTTTAATGATAAAACTGGAATTAATTAAACGGATAGAATTGTAAGCAATTGTAATCGATGTTGAAGAAATGATAATAATTAGGAGGAAGAAAATTGAAGCGAGAAGAAAATTTCTCTTTTTGCTTCTCTTACTTGTCTACTTGTGCCTCGATATAGAAAGTGATTCGATAAATTTGTTGTGAATATTTTAAAATTAAATATCAGTATATATATATATAATAAAATATAATAAATAATATAATAATAATAAAATATAAATAAAATATAATAAATAATATAATAATAATAAAATATAAATAAAATATAATAAAGATATTCACAACAAATTTATTGATAAATTTATTATTAAAATTAAATATAATAAAATATAATAAATAATATAATAATGATAAAATATAAATAAAATAAATAATAATAAAGATATTCACAACAAATTTATCGAATTACTTTCTAAAGTTATCGATGTGTATGTATATTTGAAAGATGAGTGTTCAAGCGATCAAGACAAAAGGTAGATATAAAAGAAACAAAAAGGAAATTTTCTTCTCGTTTCAATTTTATCTATATATATATAGATTTATTCAAATCTATCTTTAAGTATAAATTCTCGTTACATATTTTAAATAGTTTGAACAGATGAATGCACGGATTATTAATGCTTCCTTCCATACATATAATTACTCGAAATGTTATGTACGTGATAGATAGTACAAACCTATATAATATATCCTCACGAGAGCTGTATTTATGCGAAGCAATAGCAATTACACGTTCGAGATAGTACTGTTGCACAAGAATGAGCTATTGTTCACAAGTCAAGATTTTATATACACGTACAAACTATGCCACTCTGCCCGATTCGTTCCTGATATAATCTCGAAACACTTACTACATACACACAAGTGTTTCCAAGCGATTGCCATCCGATTGCTATTAAATGCCCTAATTTGCAAGAAGGGATTAATGGGAAGCCAACGGGAGATAAATTATTTCTGGTCATATAATTCAATTGATGCCGTTTAGATTAAACGAACCGTTACACGATATTATTAAAGGTAATATGAAAATATAGAATCGGATATGGATTTAAAATTTTTCTAATCCATTTATAAAATGTATACAAATTATTTTTACGTAATACAAATTTTTTTCATTTCAACCATCATGAAATTATTTAATGTTATGATGTTAATTCGAAAATAAAAGATCGAAAGATCAAATAATTAATACATTCAATACGTGAGTGAAGTGAACGAACACGTTACTTTTAGAGAATTTCTTATTTTATGACATGTCAGTTACGTTTTCTTTTAAAAAATATAAAAGCTTCAAGTCAAATCTATCTTCTCATTTGCAATAGTACATTCACCGGCAATGTATACGATCGTTTCGAATTTTCTTGCATTTTCTCCCCATTTTAAATTCGTTAAAATTTTCTTAATCAAATTTATATCGAATGTAACAATAACATCGATAAAATCGATCTCTCCGATATTCCAAATGTTCATTTACGCGTAACAAAATTCAAAAGTGCTAGCAAAGTGTCGTTATAATAAGAAATAATTTCCATTGAAACGAGGTAACGCGACGAGTGAAAAGGAAACGGGGAGGAGGAAACTGCAGGAACAGCTGACATTCCTCACCTTCCTCTAGCAATTTCCTAGAAGGCGACAGCAAAGGTCAGAACGATATGTTATGCGTGGGCGAGACGATTAGACCAAAACGTTTCACAATTCTCCATCAACGTCCTACTCGAGTTTCAGGGAAATTCGTTCGAATCATTTCTGGAGTCATTTAGAAAACAAAACCGTGTTCGAATTGCGAGACGAAGAAGAAAAGATGGACGGCCATCCGTCGCATCGTGGATCGCAAATTAAGATCGATCTTGAGAAATGAGCGCGGGTCGAGAAAGGGTTAGAAAAAGAGAGAGAGAGAGAGAGAGAGGAGAGAAATTTTTTCCACTCGAGCTCCTCGATTTTTCGAACCGAAGAAGTTTATTATCTCGTTTGCACTTCGCTTTGTGCCGCGCGATATCGTGTGGCATGTCCTGTTTTTTCGCCACGGATTTTTATGAAAGCGGGGGGCGCACGTTGGCAAGGAAACTCCACGGGGATGGAGAATGTTCTGTAACTTTTCAGGTTTATTAGTCTCGAGGGCGGTGCTTCTTATTGAAACAAAGTTCTCGCCACCTTGACTAATTGGAAGGATACGTTTCTTTCCTTTTCAAATTGCACAGATTTCTCAGGTTTTTTTCTCCTTCTTCTTCTTCTTCTTCTTCTTTTTTTTTTTTTAATTCTTTTTTTGATGCGATAAATACCATCGATTTCGAAGCGATGCCAAGATCCGATATCTGCGGTGGTATAAATGGTGCAAGGGAATTTTCCAAGGGAAGGGAATTTTTTAGATATTTTTACGCTGAAAATTTATATCCCCGGGGTTTTGACTGTGGAAATCTACGTAGAGGCCAGGATTTTTATAAAATGACAGTTGGACTTGACAGTTCCACCGCTGGATTTCAGATTGAAAATGTTTAATATTGTATTAAGATCCAAAGGGGCAAAGAATTTTATTCGCGCGATAAATATCGATATCGATATCGATTCATATCGAATCGAGAAGATTGTATACTACGTGGTAAATGGGAACAAGGGGATTTTGTTCAAAGAAAATCTTTGATATTTTTTTTAAATATAATATTGTACCCTTTGAGTTTTGAGGAAAATATAAGGATTCACTGTATAAAGATTCGAAAGAAGTCCCATCTTTTCTATAAAATTTAATATTTTAGATGTATTTCAAAATATAAATATAAAATTAAAATCCATATGAAATAGTTTAAAATAATAATTTAAAAAATTCACATTATTAGAAATATAATATATATGCTTAAAATATTCATCAATATTCTAATTATTTACTCTGACTATTTAAAAAGTAGCTTAATTAAGTAATTTAGTTAGATTAACTGCTTGAAAAAAACTCAATCGTGATTTTCACGCTTTAACTTAAATCAAACTGAATTTGTTCTAATTCATATTGTAACTATTCACAAATTTGTTGCCGAGTAAACAAAGTTTATTTTTATGCCAAAATAACGATTACTCCGACGTAATCGAAAGTCATTTTATTAAGTAAATTCGCGAAACGTTCGAGTTCCATCTTGATTTTCCGAATTTTGGGTTCGCTTTTTCACTTCTCCTCATCGAGTACCAAGTCTAGTTTTTACGCTGCAGGTATTATGGTGCAATATCGAGCGCGTTTAAAGCTGACATAACCGAGCAGAAAATTCGAGGAATACTCAACTTCTCCACTTCACCGATCACCGCGAATTCAAGATTTTCAATTATTCAAGCGTGTGCATCCGAATCGTACAATTCTTCCCGATTTTTCAACTTAATAATTCGCTATATTTAAAATAACTCGTACGAGAAAAATTCTTCTCAATTTAATTATTAACTCAGTCAAGAAAATTACTCGTCAAGGAATATATTAAAAAAAAAAATAATCAAATCAATAAATCTTTTTCTGCAAATTTAGAATAAAATTTATTCTGAAAAAACTTTTAATAATTTATATTCTATAATAATCGATCTTTCTCTACTCAATTTGCCCTCTCTGCAACATATATGATTTAAATAAAATTTTTCTCTCGCCAGAACTATTAACCTAATCTATACAAAGAAAGAAAGTAATCGAAACGATTTACTTATCAAAATAAATATCACATAATTCCGGTAATTCGAACGCATTTAAATCGCAAATTTATTTCTCATTTTCGTATTTTTACCAATAGTTGAATGCATCGCGTTAAACCCGCCTTTCCTTCGGTACCCTCTTTCACCTCCACGCGCTCATCGCGAAACGAAAAAAGCTTTTATGAAATCGCGGTTAAATCTCATCATGCCGTGACTTTTTTCCCCCTCCCTCGAAACAATGTTTCCAGCATCGACACGACGAGAGTTCGCATCAAAGTGTAGAGGGAGTGAGATGTATCGAGGGAAAAATCGTGTCGCCCATCCTGAAAATATTAATATTATTCCTCGAGGTTAACCCCCATCCCCTCGCAGACAAAGTTTAAAGTTTTCGCGAGTTTCGCGTGGCAAGTTTATAAAAGGATACGAATCGCAAAGTTTTTCCCTTTGAAATTGGCAGGGTGAACCGACTATTAATTCTGATAAAGGGGATAACGCGTAAAGATTAAGAATTAAAATGTTTTTTTCAAGTCGTTGCGGATGATCGAATTCTTATTGGAAGAGAATTTTGACATTTTATAACGTTTCCCTTTATTTCTTAACGTTCTAAGCTTTTTAATGCTCGATTTTTTAAAATGACGAGGTATATTAATTAATCATGCTTCTTTGCAAATAATTGAAATAATTGATAAATCCAAATAAATATTAACAGTCTCGACGATACAATCTAGTCATCTATTTTTGAATAATTTCACAGTTTAATGAAATTGATTATTCCACAGGCAACAATCTAATAAAATCTATTCCAGATGTACATACATTTCTCCTTTCTTTGTATAATTCTTACAGCCATCTATAATTACAATAATGGTATATAATGAAAAATAAAATTTGAAAAAAGAGAAATATTACAACATTCGAATATATATATAAAATATAAAATAAAGATTACCTCGAAAGAAAATTGGAGCGAATATTTGCAGTAGATATCTAAGTTGAATGTGCACATGCACCCACATATATCTGCGAGTAGACGGAAGCCAATTGACCGTAGTTCGGACAGAGGGTATGAGGAAAACGAGGGAAAGACGTGTAATATGTGGGGCGGTCGATGGAACTGTCTATATCGCATAACCTGTTCGAGGTAGGTGAGCCTCGTTGCTTTCAGCTTTCGTGTTTCTGCGTACATTAACGCTCCAACTAGATTAACAAATGGCAAATGTATGCGTGCACACGTCCCCGAGTGACGGAGGGTAGATAGTACGGGGTAGAACTATGCAAAAGAGATAGGAGCTAGCCGTGGAAAGGAGGTAAGTAGTTACACAGGTTTACACGTGCCCAAGTTAAATGATTCTGACTCTGACGTTGAACCAAACTTGTTGCCAGTTGAACGCTTCCTTGCTCTCCTATGGTGTTCTCAAGGATACACGATTACGGGTATTTAATAATCGTGGTGGTAAATTTTCTTAACGTTAACTCGAGAGAAATTTCCAATTGTTTGATTTATACAACGAATCTCGTGTTTATTAAGTATTTGTTCGGTCGAAAACTGGTAAGTAAATAGGTAAGAGATTAACAGTGAAAAGGAAGGAATTTTTCCTTTGCTTTTTAGTTTGATAAATATTGTTCTTGACATAAATTGGTGAAACATTGAAAATTACGGCATAAGAAACGCGATTATGGATGCTGGGGTATATAAGAATATAACGGGTACGATATTACGTTACATTGTTCTTGGCTGCATGTTATCATCGGTGAAAAAGTACTCCTTTCCGGTATGCTAATGTTGATCATTTTTCTGTCGAAGCTGCGTCGAATGCGCGAAATTTTTCATTTTTTTTGACTTTGGTTGGCGCAAGTTTTAGTCGACCGCTGCTTTTCAACTTACGTTATGAATATACATTTTTACTTTTAAAAATCGAGAGAAAGGGATAGATCAACGCGATTTCCTCCCTCGCGAAAAACTGGAATTAATTTCCCTAATCTCGACACCTTTTTCAATCCTCTTTAAATATTTGTGGTCAGTAGTATTAGCGGAATTTAATCTTTCCACCCGGTTGAAACGAGATCCATCTTCAATTAAACGTTTTAATGCCTTCAATTATTAAATTACTCGCGGTCACTCTTGCTTCCATCGTTTAACTAAAAATTTACCATTTTTAAAATTCCGAAAATCATCTTTCACGTGTAAAAATTCCAAATTAATTTGCCCCGCTGGTATCGAATATTTCTTAATTCGAATTTTATTCCTAATAATAATAATAATATTCCTAATAATAAAATTTTGTCGATAACAAAAAAAAAAAATCATAATTTCATCAATTTGCACACGTACAATTTAAATAGACGTGAAACTTGATATTTTTTTTTTTTTTCCGAAACAACTGTGTGGATAAACGTAGATCGACAAATTATCGAGCAGAAATTAGAGAACCAGGATATTTACAAAACGACCATAAATTGTACGTGTGCACAATCTGGTGCACGTATACGTATTTTCGGCGGAATGTTGCGTGGATACTCGATACTCGAAAATAGATTAAAAGTGTTACATGCGTTCACGTGTACGTAAATAATTGATGAAGGAAACGGGTCCATATCCATACACGATAAGAGAAATTGTCGTTTTATCGGGGTCGATGCCGCAAAATCTCATTAACATGGTTCACTCATTTACCATTGTGAAGTGCGCTTAATTGAAATTACACACGTTTATGAATTAAATTGTTCATCTTATTGGAAAAAGTTGCACGCGAAATGTCTACAACGTTAACGTAAGAGAGAGCGTTTTTAAAAATTTATTACTACTCCCGAGTTAATTAACACACGGATCTCTTGTTGCGGCTTATCAATGAATACATGGAGGATGATCTCAGAAGCCAATCAGCGTAGATCACGCTCCCTGTCTAAACGTCTTATGCAAGAATCTCTATATTATTCAAACTTTTAATGAAGTCGCTAAACCAGACTAGGTGAAGTACTTAATTATAGTTAACAGTGATTCGTCAACCGAAAGTTCATTTTCAGGGGAATGCGTTGATTTACGTTGATTATCCTCCTCGTTTACCCTCTTTTCGTAAAATCATCGTTATTATACATTGACACGATTTATAAACAATAATATAATAATAATACGTATAAATAATTCTTTACAATTTTTAATGGATATATTTTTCATTTTCGTTCAAAAGATAATCGCGAAGATATTATTGACAAGATGCGTGCAAATATACGAGTGAAACGAAACACACACGTGCAAACAAGAATCCTATGTTTCACGAGAATAAATGGAGGAAGATGTCTGTATGCGAGAAGCAAATTGGTGCGCGCGCGCACACACACACGCTAGGATATCTTTGTGGGCATCGTCTTAACGTGCATAAGTGATATAAAGCGACATGTGTGCAACACGCACCTCTCTAACGATGGACACGTTATCACAGGTGAACGTTCTATGATCGATCCTATCAACTATCAAACTCCATTAACTCGTACGTTCGCGTTGCCATCTGGCCTATACTACTTGTGTTCACCAAGTGTCGGTCAACTTTGCTACGTGAACCCGATGTCGTCACAGCAATTAAGACACGTTGCTACATAATCGCAACGTGAAACGCGATGACCAGCCATCCAGTTGAAAATCTGCTCTTTCGCATGTCTATCTAGATTCTCGATAATTCAATATTCTTTTTTTTTAATAATAATTCTATTCTTTTTTTTTTCTCTTTTAATTATTGAATTAGAGTGTGAAATAATAAGGAACGTTCGAAATGTAATTCGTTTCTAAAATATTATATGGCTTACGAAAAGTATATAACGTTTCAATTTTATTTATATTTTTGTTTCTGTGAAATTTCGTAGGGAATGGTAATGTCACGAATAATAAAAAAAATTTGTAAAATTATATAGGGATTACTGTTGCAAATTCTTGTTGCAGAAGAAACAATCACTCTATTATTTTGCAAATATAAATGAATAAAAAAATATAATAAGAAATGAAAAGAAGGAAGTTTAAATTGAACATCGAATATTGTTTATTCGTATACATTGAATTTTTTAACTCTATATAAATAATTTCTAAAATCGTAAAACGCTTAAAATATTTTCCAAAATCTTTCTATTATTTTCTTTATCCCTTTTGCAAGCCAGAAGAAAAATAAAATAAAATTTATTCTTTTTTGTATAAATAGCATTCTCAACGCGTTAATCATTAAATTTAATAATAGGCAAAAAATAATGTTGGCCAGACGAGAAAGATGAGGAAAATCATGAGAGGATTAATACGGAACGTTGAAGACAATGGATATCACAATTTTCAATTCGAAACTATTGGAATGATATCTTGAAAATCGATATAACCGCGGTAATTTTTTTTTTTTTTTCTTTTTTCATAGGAAGACGCGATGAATATTATCCTTTTGTTCAGGATTCACAGAGCCACGCCCAGGCAGGAAGTTCTCAGATCGATATCACCTATGTGTACTGTTCATGAGTAGCGTATCCATAATCTTTTTAACAGCTCGTAAAACGTGAAGATTTCATTTGCTGGAAAAATGAATCCTCCACTCGATTCTTTAACAAGCCTTTTAACTCTTTCCCCACGAATAAAGTCTCTCTTTAGTTTAGGACGATACACGTGTTGGTATGGCAAAAGGTAATCGTGATGTAAATAGAAAAAAAATAAATAAATAAATTAAAAAAATGCCGACAAACACACACGAAATATATTTGTTCATTGTAAAAGATTTTTCACTTGCTGTAAAGTAGGTATTTTTATAAAAAAATAATCATTTAATTCTTTCGAATTAAAAGAGCAATCGATTTCAAACTAAACATTCGCAAGAATTGGAAAATATGGATTTATTATAATTCTCATTCATAGAATGAAATAATCATTTAACGCTTAATAAGAGATGGAAAACTCGATTTATGCTCCAATTGTTCTCCGTTTTCCTCCATGTTTTATCTCTAAAACAGCTAACTCGAGATGTATAACCGAATATTATTCGCAAAAAAAAAAAAAAAAAAAAAAAAAAAAAAAGAAAAAAAGAAAAAAAAATCCGCACCAGACTAATTGATTTGAATATCTGCGTACGTCAGCGCTCGAGGCGAAATATTTATGAACAGACGATTTCGAACGATTTAAATAGTCGATCGACTTTAAAAAGAATTAAAATCGAAAAATATTCGATAAAACGTTTTCTTCCTTTTTTCTTATCTTTTCATCTCGATTCTTTATACACGTATTACAAATTAACAATTAATTTTTAATTCTTAACCAAGCAAAGGACGGTGTTTTCAAGAAATGGTTCCAATTGTATACAGGACAATTTCACAGGGAATTTTACACTTTTTATATCCCCTTTTAATGAATCGTATGCCAAAATTTTTTCGTAATAAGTAAATCGTTTCAAGGAACGCGTTGTTTCTTAATTTTTTTGAAAAACGGTCTGTCTGGTTCAAAAATATTTTGAAAGCAAAAGTTTCACCCTCGAACGAGTTCGTTAGTTCGTTAACACGGTCTATTTTTACGAATCTGTTTTGTACCAAAGGAGAAGTTCGACCAAACTTAATTAGTCTTCTGTATAATGTTAGGGGCGTCAAAGTGGAAACGTGAAACGTCGAGAAGCCTCTCTTTGATGAATGAATGAAAGCCGAGTAAACGTTTTACATATGTATCACGGGCTAGATTCCTTTATGGCATTCCATTCTATTCTTCTTCTTCTTCTTCCTTTTTTTCTTTTTCCTTTTCTTTCTTTCTTTTTTTTTTTTTTTTTTTTTTGCCTAATGAAACATTATATTTATCTTTCTCCGGTTTATGAACACTGATTCTTTGTTAAATCATCTCAAAGCGACATTAAATGAAACGAGCGCCGCGTAAATGGTTTTCCAGTAATTTGAAGTGAAATTATGGGAGATAATTGAGGGAATGAACAATGAAATTATCGCGTGAATTTATCTCAGCGAAATGGATGAATTTTGATTGAATTTCTTCAATTCGTTATATTCGAAACTTGTTATAAAAATTGAGGGAAAAGTGCCCTTTCTTTCTTCTATACTATCCAGTGAGGTTGATAATTTGCATCTTTGTTTCCTTTTTATAAAATTTATCATTTACTTTTTATACGATATTATTTCACTCGCAAAGTTCTTGAACAGATATAAAAAGAAAAGAAAAAATTTCCGATTTTCAAAATTCGCTTATGCTTCGAAGCATATACATTCGCGTAATGTTGAGAATTATGTTGTTACTGAGAAAAATCGTTGATTCGTTGCAACGAATTTAACTCGTTTAACAAGTTTATCATAAAAAGTTGGGACACGAGAGCATAAATCATTTACTCGATATAAACAGACCGTGAAGTGGGCAGTGTAACATCGAAACTATTTTATAACTTTGTTACAATTTGTTATCCTTCTCGCAAATTATGCGAAAATGAAGATAAATTTTGGCGGGGGGATGAATTTTTATCCCATCTCTCTCTTGTTATAACATCTTCTTATATATATATCTTGAAAAGAATGAGACGATAAACAGAGCATAAAATTTTAAAACCTCTTTCGAATCTGGCGACATTTTGGTTGGTTGAAGCACGTCTAAACGCGAACCACGGTGCAAACACTTGAATTAGATTAGTTTGCTTTCGTGGATACATACGTTGATTGTCTGACAGTTTCGAAGACTACGAGATTTAGTGGATGCTCGCAACTCGTCACGTATATATATATATATAAGTTATCTTTTTGACGAGTATTAAACTGCTTATGTCAGGTATAACATTTATATAAAGTCAAGCAATTTCATCGAATTAATTAAGATTTATTAAGAATTATTGAGCGATATAATTTTAATAAATAATTATTAAAATCGTACCTACAATCTAATTTTTATCGATCCAATTTTTTAAATATTGGAATATTAATTTCTTTTTTTTTATAATAATTTTGGATCACAACAATAGATGGTAGTATAAATATTAATTAAATTAAGGTTAAAAAATTATAATTAGGAGAAATGAAGTTGCGTATTATAAACATTTCGAAACATTTTTTTTTTTTTTAAGAGAAATATTTCAGCGTATAAAAGACGGGTGAAAATAAGAGGAGAGAGGATTTGAAACGGAATTGCAGAGTTACAGAGAAATTTAAAATAAAAATAACGCGAGATTTTAAAGAGAAGGAACAATGCAGAAGCTAGAGGAAAGAAACTAAAATATAGGATAGAAAAGAACGTAAGAGTATGAACTTATTCGCTTAGAACAAAAGAAATTCTGAATAGCATAATATAAAAGTAGGAGAAAATTGATTCGTATAACAACAAAAAATTGCTCAAATTAAACAAATATCAAATATTAAAAATATTTACATGATTAAAATAAAAATATATTTATTGATTATTATGCGATAATGATGTTAATTTTATTATTTTATTTTTATGTTTTATTAATGCTGAAAGCAATTATTGGAATATATAAACTTTATGAACGAATATGAACTGACGTATCGATATGATTGCTTATGAAAATCGAAAATGGAAAATTAATTTAAAATTTCAGAGAGAGAGAGAGAGAGAGAGAGAGAAGGGGAGGAAATCACAAATGTGTAAATTTTTGTACAATGAGATTTTCGTTCAAATATTTTCAAGCAATAGATTTCTTCTAAAAAATATAATATATAAAATTATAATAATTATATTATGTATTTTCTCGTTTTCCTAATTTTGATTTTATTCTATTTAAAGTAATCATAATTGAAATGGATAACGGTAGATTATGGTCTATCCAAAAGTTTTCCAAATATAGAGAACACATTTTCTCATAAGCGGAGCAAAATATTATTTTTAAACAAGAGAAATTTTACTCACCCTCTTAAACTTAATACGGATGACATTAACGGTGTATCCTCGCCATGCTTTCTACATTTTTGACGAGAATTTCTTCTGGCCTGCAATAAAAAAAAAAAAAAACAAAATTTACTTTACACTACGTAACACCATTTTCATCGCATGATCCGATTTTCTCAAGTACCATATTTTTCATAAGCTGTATAATCTTATATATTCTAGAGAAGCAGCCTACAATAAGACTCTTTCTTTACAAAAGTTATAAAACTTCTTCTTCGAATAATTAACATAATTAAACTCAAAGAAAATCGATTAAATAAAGATTAAATAAAGAGAATGCTTTACAGAACAAAAAAAAAAATTTAAGACAAATTTTAAGTCTTCGTTAATAAAACTTTTATTAATAATAATATTTTTATATAGATATAAATAAATAATTTATCTTAAAACTCGATTAAATCCTATTAAAATTATCAAAACTTTAAACCGTTATAATTCCAAAAATAACGATTTTTTATAGATGAACAAAAGATCGTTAGAAGCATGGATTCTCTCCCTTTAAAACGCTTTTTGATTTATCTCGATACGATTTCCGGTTCCCGAGATATCGTCGCGTAAATGAAAACGTAATTTTTAATCGTTTATAATATCTCCGTCCTTGTTGCATATTCGGATCTCTTGCTCGCACTGACGCTCGTCTCACTGACCTATCTCAAACTCCAGACAAGTGGCGGACGCGATTCCTGGAAGAACATAGTGTACGATTCCTAGAAAAACGTAATACGTATTTCCAAGAAAAATGCAGGTCAATAGCCCATTCGTAATTTCTGTACTAAGCATTAGTACGAAAACTTTTTTTGAGTCTTTATATCTCTGCAGCCAATCGAGATATCGAAATAATTCAAAAAAACGATTTCAATGATTTTCTCTCTGAGTAGGATTTTTGACGACAAAATTTTTCTTCTCGTGCTTTTTTTACGTGAAAAATTAAAGTTTCATTTGTGAGATTCTGTTCTTCTCGCAGTAGAAAGTGTATTATTTAATTTTAAATATTTAATTATTAAGCACGTGTAATTTTCTAGTTTTATTTTTGTATTTTTTACGAGTAATTGTAAAATATATATATATAAGATACAATGGTCGAGCAATATCGGAGAAATTACATTTGAAACTGAGAGAGAATAAAAGGAGAGATATAATAGCTATTATAATTTTACTGGTTTTGTTTCAAAGCCACTGCTATTAGTAAGTAAACGATATCGGTTAATAAGATCTTCATAAAAACGATGAAATAAACGGGAATCGAATTTTTCTACCTTGAACTTTTTTTTCTCAATAGCGCGATGTCTGTGTTGCAGATTGTCCAAGTGGGAACAGAAATTGCTTATTAAAGAGAGAAATTCAATAGACGAGGGAATTAAAAAACGACTACAGCGATCGTTCAATACCATAATGCGAAAATCTATAGAATATAAAACTTGTGAATCTTCCAATTACTCGAAAAAATTACGCGGGAATACAATTCATAATTATTTAAAATTTTAAATAAATATTCACAGATACATGATTATTATTTAATTTATTTAACGAATCTAATGAAATTCTTTTTATTTTTGTCAATATTAATTCGAAGATAAAGCATTAATTTTTATCATATTTTTCTTCAATCGTAGTCATCTTATCTACCACTTTCCTAACTTTGTTGCAAAGATCTAAACTACCAAAGCCTTTGAACTTCCAAGTAAACAAATAGTTACGGAACATGCAAATCGCCACATTCCATATTCCCCCCTCCCCCCAAGTTACGAATACAAGAAACTTTTCACGCAATTGATAAATTTTTACCAGAGATTAATGATCCTAAATGTGTATATATATATATTCAACACATCCTCAAAATTCTATTCCTCCTCCTTCATCGATGAATTTAATTTAATCATGAACGTATTATTGTTTGATCAAACACGAAAGAAGGAACAAGATGCTTAGTCATCGGCCCAAAAATGAATTATTAATCAAATTACATATTCCCTTTACGATTTCTATCAGGGGAGTTTACGTTGTACCGTAAGCTTCGAAAGCTTACGTTCGAGGAATAAATCAGGATGGATATTTTTTCTTAATTTTAAAAGCATTAAATGCAAAGATAGAAGTAAAAGATTTGTGTAAAGAAAATTTAAATTCTTAATCGATAAATCATTAATAAAAACAATCGCATTAAAAATTAAAAAAAAAAAAGAAAAAGGTATTTTGATTCTTTTCCTTTTTTTCTTTTTTTTTTTTTTTTTATTTTTTTTTTCGTTACATATAGGCGAGAAAAAAAAATAGAATTGCAAATTCAGCGATAAATCCTGTTAGTACTCGCGAAAAAAATTCTATTCTATAAAAACATTTAACGCTTTAATTATAATTGAATTATGAAAGTAGAAGAAAGGTAAGAAATTTAAAAAAATTTAAATTATTATTATAGTTGGATAATAAATACAAAAGTAAATGAATATTAAAAGAACGAATAAACATAAAATTAATTAATTTTAGAAATATCAACTCAACATATATCTATATCTAAAATCGTTAAACATAAGTATTTGCAATATGCGATATTGAAGATTCCATTGAAGATATTTCAGTGAAATATTCTAAATACGCAGTTAAAGAGCGCAACATGCAACAATCTTATCTACAAAAGTTCGTTGAATTTATTCCAAATTGTTTTGAATTTATTACTTTTTCTTTTAAGCGAGAATAAATCGTGTATTTATTTATAAAAAAATATATACGAATGTAAAAGTATAATATGTAGTATATATTATAGTAATAAGAAAAAAAAAAAGAAACAAAATGTATCAAATTTGCGTTACAAATAAAATTACATTTGAATAATTATTTTTGAATGTGTCACAAGATAAGGAAAAAAAAAAGGTTATTCGTCTTAGAATGTTTTATATATTTGTATATATGGTTTCCAAAGCACAAGTGGACAGTGTGAATATTTTTTGAAAGAAAGAAGTCGGTCAACAGTGAAATTATTCCGTACATTTCTATCCGAATCCCATCGGATAACCTCGTACAGGGATACATAAATATTTCTCGTGTAGTTCACGGGGTTAAATTCGAACTTTGGCAGACGAGGGTGTTTCTAATCGATGCGATATTTAAGTCGGTATTTTCAACGAATAAAAATAGAATTTCGTAAAGATAACGTTTTCCTCCATTTTCTAATTTCCACATAAGAAGTTTTCCATTCCATTAGAAGTTTTTTTTTTTTATGTAAGAATAAATGGTGAATAAATTAATGAAAAATTAAAGAAAATATCTTTTCTTTAATAAAATAATGAGGAATCAACATAACGTATATATAATAAGAAATTCTATTAAATAACATTGTAAAATATATACATATAATAGGAAATAATAATCGTAGAAAATGTACGGTTATTACATGAATTTAATTAAATGCTAAAAAGCAGAGGTCGCTGCATTATATTTGACAGAGTCCCAACTCGGTTATGTTGAACATTTATGACACGATTTTGTTACGCATTCACTTCAAAGATCTCTCAGTCAATCTGTAATTATGAGAATAACGTGCAGAATTTAATGGCAAGAATATATGAAAACAATTTTGCATAATTCCTTTGTATAAATTGTATTTCAAACAATGTTCAACGAGAATTTCTCTATAACAGGGAGGGCGTATACATGATTTTCATAGCATGAAAGTCATGGAAATTTATCGGTTCGATTAAAAAAAAAATATATATATATATATAAGGCAAATATATATTATCTCTTTTATTGCAAATAATTTTCTCTTACGAGCATCTTTTTTTCTCCTCTCGAGTACCATGTAATCCCTTTGTACATTTTATCCAATTTATATTTCATTTCGAACAATCGAGTATGAATCACGTGTTATAAAGTCAAAAACCTTGATTACAAAATTTTATCAATTCTAACATAATTTTAATATAATTACGCCGTTAAATGTTTACAAATGTTGAAAAACTTTAATATTTCTTTCTCTTTTATCGATAATTCGATGTTGCCAATTCTTAAACGAATAATTTATTTTATTCCGTTAATAGAAAAATCTTATTACAATTCAGGCGACGACGTGATCACGACGTTGCACAAAGTGTAGCCGGAAACATTTTCATATTTCTTTCTTACCATTTCAGAACAGGAGAAAATGTTCAGTAGCTTAACAAGATGAAAATTGTATAATCCCATTTAAAACGGTATTGCAATTGCTTTCTTTTTTCTCCGCGCATTCTTCGATGCGTCCAACTTGACAAAACTGAGGCCTCGCTAAAATTAAATCTTGTCGGACACACAATTATCATCTTTGTAAAATTAATTTTTCTCTTCCCCGATTAAATGCAACGTGTGAATCCTTCTACATCTTGCTCTTTTTTTCACTCTTCGATTTTACGTAAAAATTTCCCCTCGATAAAGAATATATCAAACGAAATAAATTTATTCGAAATGTAATTTAACGATCGAAAAATAAGGACGTAATTTCTTTTGATAAGATTTTTTTTTAACATGCAATGAAATTATTGCAAAAGAATTGCGATATTTTTATCGAATACTTTATGCTGATTTTCCACAACAAACGAAATATTTCTTTTTTTTATTAAATTCTCTTCTTAAAAATTCAGAAATTCAATCGTTCTCGTCATACGAGAGAACGCAATCAAAGTTAATGATCTATTACGCGAGATCTTCGAAGAATAAAATTGCGTATGAAAGGTTAAAGCGGATCAATACGCGTTTTAATCTACTTCGTAATTGTAAATTAACATTCTCCCGTTAATAAGATTGGGTTTTATATTTCCGTATAGCGCCGTTTTCTTGAGCGCCATTTTTTTTTTCTTTCTTTTTTCCGTCAATCTGTGAGAAATATTGAATTAAGCAAAATATTCTTTCTACTCCTAATACTTTTAATTATTATTTATATTATAAGATCAAGTGCATGCTTCTAACTTCGATACGTATACATATATTTTAATTGAAGAAATAAATGGGCTTTTAGAGATATCAATCGAATATTAAATTTTACAAATTTAAAATATTCGCGGCGCAATAGAATTTATGATTCAGAGCGAAATTTTTCTTTCCAGAAAAGCTAAATATTGAGAAAATTAATAAATAATACGCGTATATATACATATATATATATATAAAGTGGCGCATTGAAAAGAAAAAATTCGAAAATCGAAATCTAGTTTTGCAGAAATTCTATATAAAACTAGGAAGCGTTTCACAAGCGTTAAACGATTCCTTTCGACGACAAAAATTTCCCGATAAACTTATATACAGAGGATGGTGGTGCACGAGGAGAGTGCGGCCATCGGTCGGAGCACAGTGACGTTTTCCACCAAAAGAAAAAGGGACTAAAAGGCGAAAAGAGAGAAAGGGGGGAGGGGAAAAGTGGACGAGTCGGCCGAAAGTTACACCGGTATAAGAAGTGGATCGTGTCTAAACTTGCTCCACGATTTCGTCCGAAAGTTGCGTGCTTTATATCGCTATAAATATCGTGTACGAAACTGGAGCGCTTTTCAAAAAAAAAAAAAAAATTCTCATCCGTTTCGTCTCCTCCCTTTAGAAAAGAATACCCGAAAAACCTCGAGTTCAATTTATCGTTGGACTTTGTTCAAATTGAATATCCGATAAATCGACGGGAGAACGCTTTGAGAAAGTTTAAACGTTAAAAGTGGATTTTGGATTTTGATTAAATAATAATAATAATAATAATGATAATAATGATAATAATAATAAATTCACTGTCGAGGATTTAATTTCGTAATGACCTTCTTCCTGATTAAGGTTTTGGATTGGAAAAAAGAAAAAAAAAAAAAGGAAAAGGGAAAAAATTGTAGTTTCATCGGCGAAGTATAACGAAGCGTTCACAATAAGCGGCACAACAAGTGGATCAATCTCGTAGGAAGCGTGTTCTGATCCTCGATCTCATCAGTTAATCCTCGATAAATCGAACGATCAGAGAAATGGCAGTTTCGACGAGATTACCCGGTGATACCAATTTCTTCGATTCGATAAGATCGTATCCGATATTTATATCATTTTACGGATTCTCATTCGACAGACTCTTATTCAATCTTTGTATCCATTTCCAGCGAGATGAAAAACCGAAAGGGGCATTGTGAAAACTATTGTGCAACATTGTAATATGTAACTGGGACATTATTCTTACAAAATAAGAAATTCGAGGGTAGAAATCATCTCTTCAAAGTGTTGTAAAATAAATAAATAAATAATTTCGAAATTGCAAAGACTTTTTACGCACATTCGCGCGCATAATTTTTTTAATATCAAAAGTTACTTATTCATAATATATTATAATTCCAATCATCGATCCGCAAACGATTTCTTCTTTCTTTTTTTTCACATTTCGAGGACATTCCCAGATCACCATATCTAAACTACCATCTTCTTCAATTTTATTCAAACTGTTCAAACGGAATTTCAATTTCCTCCCCATATAAATCACTTTCTAAATTGCTACGATTAATTGTTCCGATTTCTGCATTATTCACGACTTCTTCCAGTTACGTGACATGGTAGACGTGGTTTCGCCACGCGTGTTGATATACTCCTCAAAGTGGAATTCTCGGTCTCGTGGCTCCTAACCAGGGGCAAAAAGAAAACGAAGAAAAGGAACAAGAAGGAAGAAGAAAAAAAGAAGAAGAAGAAGAAGAAGATTGGGGGGGAGCATGCGGTCGAGGAGAATAGCTGGCAGAGACGAGAAGATGAAAATGAAAAGAACGAAAAAAAACAAAAAAAAGAAAAAGCGCAACGCGAATATTCGCGTGGCAAGACACAGATGCGAGGGAAACTAGTCGGTATTATTTTACTACGTAAACAGGAACGTACGTGACCACGATGTTAACCATCCCATTTCCCTTGCGAAGTATCGGCGGTACGCTATTAATCAATTTCGAGACGGTAATACGATTCCACCACCACCACCACCACTACCAACCATCACCATCACCACCACGACCGAGAAAGAAGACGTGGATGCAAACGCTCGATCACAGTCTTGGCCATTCGCCAGTCCTGACTTCTTATAGATTTACATTTCTTTTTCCATCTATCTCTTTCTTTCTCTTTTTCTTTCTCTCGCTCTCTTTGCGCTGATTAAATCACGCGTTTCGAAGAATCTAAGATTTTTTTTTTCTTAATTATTCTCGATGGATTATTTATATATCGAGTACATACAGTAACAGATCCTAGATTCGTGAAATCCTTTTTGATTTGTTTCGTTTGAAATTATCATTTGATTTCTTCTCTGATTAAATTCTGATCTGAAAGTTTTCGATCAGAAAGATGAAGTCAATAACGGTTTTCCACGAATCCATCTTTTTTTTTTTTTTTTT